>NC_056742.1:544568968-544616468 GCF_019279795.1 Protopterus annectens | reverse complement strand
AAAAAGGTACCAGCAGAATAGAATGAAACAATGAAGCCACGGAAAAAGCCGAGAACACAGTTTTAATAAACGCCACGGTTGACACGTTTTAAAATTACGCATTAACGTAACAAGTTTGCGTTTTCATTTAGAAATACTTCTTCAGATGTGGGCTGGTGAGAGAATACTTCCATTTAAACACTAAGACATGACATCATTAAAATTCCGACCAATGAGTGTTTACTATATTTCATACATACTCGTGTTAAAATTAAATTAAAAACATTGTAAAAGTAGGTGAAGCAAAATAAAACATTGAGTACTTTATTGGAATGTTAAATTACGCCCTTAAAATTGATGAATAAATATGAATTGTTAACACAAAATGAAAATTTCTAATATATTTTATATAAATTGTATGAAAATTAACATTGAATCTTAAAGAATTCATGTTAATTAAATATAAATACTGGCACGCAATTAAAAATAATTGTGAAACTTTTCCTTAGAACGAGTAAAAATGGAAAGAACGCCAGCTCTTTAGACTCTAGCGATATTCCACCAGCGCAGGGGAATGAGCCAGGCTTTAATAAACGGATTATAAATTAACTTGAACTGAAGGGCTGGCTTCAGGTTAGTCATGCAAAAAACTTGGTGAACAAAATGGGCTCTTTAACGGAGTCTTACAAAAACAAGTTGTTACATTTTAGTAAATTGTTTATTTAGGTTCAAAAGACTTGAAATTGAAAATGACTATTTAAAAGAATGTATTTTGGAGAGTATTGTCCCTAAGGGACTTAGAATTTACAAGTTCTCGAACAATGTGATTAGTGGGAACCCTTTTCATAAAGAATTAATTGTTTTGTTTAACAGATGTGTGCTGGATATGTTAAAACTCATGATTGATGAAAATAGAGTCAAAGCTGAACTGTTAGAAATTGAGGCATTAAGTGAAGGAATTAAAGACTATTTCATTGTCACGATACCATCAGTAAGGCAAAAATATGACAATATTAGGAGTGAAATTGACTAGCGATGTGAGGAATTAATTAGGAGAAAAATTAAAAAAATAGAGATACAAGTGATTATAAAAATGACAATAGTTATCCAAAACCAAAGTCCAAATTTATAAGTGGTGAAAATGGGTTTAACCAAGTAGGTGATATTAATTATGACAGTGTTAGCTTAGGTGAACAAATTTATAATCCAAAAAAGCCGCCAACTCGGAGTACACACGGCAAAACAACACTTTTAATAAAAAAAAATAGTAAAAATATATAAAACATGTGAGCGCTTTCAGGGCGTCCTCTGTGATTGGTTTTGACAAAGATGTATCATTATTTAAACAAGAGCAGCAGTTACTGTAGTATGTCTGAGGAAGCAGAGTGGACTCTGTGAAAGCGCTGACATGTTTTATATATTTTTAATTTGTGTTGTTTTGCCGTGTGTATTCCAAAGAGTTGGTGACTTTTTTGGAACATTATACTTTTGTTGGTTACTTTATCCAGATTCAGGGGATTTGTGTTTGATAAACACTCTAGCATGTCCAAAGGTCAGTCAATGGTTTCCTCTCCAGTCCAGCTGGTGAATCTGGGAATTTTGAGGCAATGTTACAACTGTCTCATGTACACGGACAACCCTCTCCTCCTCCAAACAGGTTCAAATATATGTGAGAGATGCAACTATTTAGCCAAACTGGAGGCTGAGCTCTCTCATCTCAAAACTGGTGTAACCAGTCAGGAGGAGAAGGTAACCTCACACAACACAATTCCAGTGTCACATAGTCCCATCACATCAGCGAACCAAACACATAAATACACAAAAACATACTCAGTGGCGCTAAATAAAAAATCTACCTAAGCAACAGAGACCTCCAAAGCAGACATCCAAGCAAACGCTACCTCAAAACAAAACGCACACGACACATAACCCACAAAGTCAGTGTGCCAAGCAGCCGCAGCCCTTAAGGCTGAATAACACACCTGATACTCTTGTTATAGGTGACTCTATTGTCAGACACACTGACGTCCCGCTCACCAGGCTGAATAAAGAGAAGGTCACAGTGAGCTGCCTGTCGGGTGCTAGGATCCGACACATAACGCAAGCACTCGGGTCACTCCAAAGCAAATACAAATATGACTCCGTCATTGTAGATGCTGGTGTGAATGACCTGAGACGTACCTCCCTGAACTACATGAAAAGAGACATAGAGGAGCTCTCTGATCATGTAGCCCAGGCTGGTATGACCCTGACCTTGAGCAGCATCTTACCCTCACCTAGAATGATGCCACAGTACAAAGACAAAATGATCTATTTTAACAATTGGCTAAAATGTTGGTGTCATTCAAAGGGGATCCAGTGTCTGTCAGCCTGGGATGACATGCTCAACAAGCCACGTTGCTTCACTAGGGACGGCTTGCACCTGTCACCACTGGGCTTTCGGATATTGGCAAAGGCTCTTGCCACCCCCATAGTGCCTTTTTTAGGCAAGGCTCAAAAGTCAAACCCACCCCCATAGACAGCACAAGGAACAAGAAACTAAGGGTAATGCTGCTAAACGCCAGAAGTCTTAACCTCAAGATGCATGCACTTGAAGCTCTCCTCAGTATGGAGAACATCGAAATCTGTGCAGTGACAGAAACCTGGTTCAAGGCTCCAGAGAGCACCCCAGCACTACCAGGCTATATCTCGTATCATGCTTTTCGGCCCCAAAACCCGGACTGAACCACAAAAGGAGGGGGAGTTTCCATATTTACTAAGGATATCCACACCTCCAGGTTAGTGGCATTGCATGAAGTATCGGAGACCATCCATGTGCAACTAACAGTGAGCAAGACTGCTTTTCAGTTTATAGCATCCTACAGACCACCCTCTCAGTCAGGAATCCCATTCGGCCTTCCTGAAAACATTGGAGAACATGAAGATCTCTCCGAACACCATTATATTGGGCAACTTCAACTACCCAAACATTAACTGGGAGCACTACTCAAGCCCCAGCACCTTAGCCCAAAGATACCTGGAAATTATAAACTCAAATGCTATGGAACAACTAGTCACCACTCCCACAAGAGGGGACAACATACTAGACCTGATCATTACCAACATGGGGACTCTATGCTCCACACCAGAAGTATATTCCTCATTGGTAAGATCAGACCATAAATTAATTTCACTGGATGTCCACATCCCGACCCCGCCCCCAGCCCAGAAAACCACAGTGAATAACTTCTCAAAAGCGAACTTCTCACTTCTCAAAACTGAAGTGGAATCCTTCAAGGCACCAGGGCCAGTGGAAACTACGGCCCAAACTGCAGAATCCTATATAAATGCTTTCTACGGACATCTCCAGGAATGCATGGATCATGCTATCCCAAACAAAATCAAGACCCAGTCATCCAAAGGCAGGCGTCCAGTCTGGTGGATCCCTGCCATAAATAAACTGTACAACAGAAGGAGGAAGCTACTACATGATAGAGCAGAATCCCTAATAGGGAAGGCATCTCTGATCAGTACTAGCAAAAAATTACGATCCCTCATAAAATCCTCCAAGGCCAGCTTCGAGAGAAAAATTGCACAGGACACCAAAGACTATCATAAGGCTTTTCTCAGTTATGTTAGAAACCTGGGATGCAACTCCCAGACTTGTTCTGAGTTGATTCTAAATGACAAAAAATACACTGAACCCACAGACATCGCCAATATCCTGGCAGACAGGTTCAGTGCAAACTTCTCCACCCCAAAAGAGCAAGTATCTATCCCGGCAGAGGGCTGCCTCCCAAACTTCTCAGATGCTCAGGTGAAAGCTGCCCTCTCCAAAGCAAAAAACACTGCTTCCATGGGACCAGATGGCGTCCGAGGTTGTGTCCTACATGAACTACAAGAGGAACTAATCCCTCAAATAAAACAGCTATACAATCTCAGCCTCACTACAGGATATGTGCCCACAGAATAGCGTACAGCAACAGTGGTCCCACTCCACAAAGGTGGAGCCTCTACGGACCCTGGAAACTATCGCCCCATATGCCTGACTAGCTTAGTCTGCAAGGCTATGGAGAGGATCACTATCGCCCCATATGCCTGACTAGCTTAGTCTGCAAGGCTATGGAGAGGATCATCATGGAGCTCATAAACAAAGACATTGGGGACCTACAGACACTAGATCCTACCCAGTTCGGCTTTGTCATGGGCAGATCCTGCCTTTTGAACCTGGTTGACTTCTTTGAAACAGTCACCAAAGCCTTAGATGAAGGGAAGGTAGTCCACACAGCCTTTCTGGACCGTGCAAAGGCATTTGACACAATACTCCACTCGGGCATCATAGATAAGCTATCCAGCTTAAATATAAACCCCTATGTCACAAGATGGGTTGCAAACTGGCTCAAAGACAGAACCCACAGAGTGAGAGTTGCTGGAGCCATGTCAGACTCGAAACCGGTCACAAGTGGCGTCCCACAGGGTTCTGTCCTGGGACCACTCTTGTTCAGTATATACTTTTCCGAGGTGCAGGCAAACGTGGGAGGACTATGGCTCACCAAGTTCACAGACTACTGCAAACTGGGCGCCATAATCAACTCTCCAGCTGACACAAACTTCCTTCAAAAAGGTCTCACAGAGACAGATAACTGGTGCCAGCGCCATGGTTTAAAGCTAAATGCCAAAAAATGTATAGTCATACCCTTTGGCAAAAACAATGTGCCCACAAATTACCACATAGGCGGAAACCCATTAAGTACAGAGAATGTTATTGGGGACCTGGGGACCCAAGTTGATAGCAATCTCTCCTTTGAAAACCACATTGCCAAAGTGGTTAGAAAGACCTTCTACATAGCCCACCTCATCACGAAGGGTTTCACATCTAGATCAAGAGAGGTAATCATACACCTTTATTCATCCCTCATCAGGCCCATCATAGAATACAATGCCCCTTTTGGGATGTACCTTACCCGACACCTGCAGCATTTAGAAAGACCCCAAAAGTATCTCACCAAGAGGATCAAGGGTCTCAAACAGATGCCATATGCTGCTCTGTTAAAAAAACTCCAGCTCTACTCAGTTGCATACCGCCTACTTCGAGTCGATCTATGCCTGACATACAAAGCTATGTCAAATCCAGAATTAATGGACATGCTCCACCTCAAAATCCCTTAGAGCCACACGCTCGAGGGACTTGAACCTCAGCACAGAAATAAATAGAACTTGCTGGAGGGACAGGTTCATAACCCAGAGGCTCCCTTCGCTCTGGAATAGAATTCCAGTTCATGTGAGGCAGAGCACCTCACTGAATCTCTTCAAGAAGAATCTCTATAAGTGGATGGGGGATCGTAGGTTTGTCCCAGGGATTACTCCCGTGTCACTATTAGACAGAGGCACAGTAAACTAAACCTTAAAAAGTGCACAGTATACTCAAATCAAGGGGTGGTGTAAGCCATACAGAATCGGGCTAGTCTTATAATTGCCCCAGGGCAGATAGCCTAGTATGAACCTATGAACCTAAAAGAACAAATTTATGAGTTGGATGATTTTAATGACTATCCCTTTTTACGTAGATCAGAGAGAACCCACAATAAAGAGGAACAACGACTTAAGCAGTTTCAGAATTTTCGGGGAGGGGGAGGTATTAACATTGCATTGTACCTTTCCAACTTGGTAAATTTCAACATTAAACAGGATGAAGTTAACAATTTTAAGTATATTTGCGATGATTTTAGTATTTCCAATTTCAGTGATGTCACCCTAATGAAAGAGCTTTGTAGTATACTGTCAAAAGGTACTAAATTTATCCCTAAAAAGAGGGGTAATTTAACAAAAACTTTATTAGATATTAAGCTTTTTACTAGGAAAATTAATTTTCAAATTCTCTTTAGACAAAGATTGTTAGAAATGGGGACGTTAACAAAGAAAAATACCTTTTAACCCACCTTTGCACCCACAGATCAAGAATTTTGAAAGTGTGGTAGAGAGTCAGATCAGGCAGAATTTCAATAAAACCAAGTTTAAACAAAACTTGAACTTAGATGAAATGAGATCCCTGACCGAACTTAGAATGAGCAAAAATTTGAACAATTAATCCATACAAGGGAGGGGGTATTTTTTTAATGGACAATGGGATCTCCGAGGCCAAAATGAATGAGATCTTGAGGGACACTAAGTATTCAAGTGTATCTAAAAATGAGATTAACATTTCCTGTAGAAGAATAGATATGGTCCTGGAAGACCTCCAATTAGATGGCTTGATAGATCACAGAACTCGTTTTTTGAAAGTGGACAAACCTAGAATCCCCAGTATATTTGGTATTCCAAAGATACATAAAAATCCCATCGATCCACTATTGAGACCTCTAGTATCTGCAGAGTGGTCTAAAACATTACCCCTGGCTAAATTTGTGGATATTAAACTTAAACCATTATGGTTAAAGGGAAGTAGTATAAAGAGATTCATGGGATTTTTTGAGAGGATTTAAACAGGAAGAGTTTACAAAAGAAATAGTCTTTTTAAACAATAGATGTTATTGACTTGTTTTCTAGTATACCTCATGACTTAGGACTTGAGTTTTAGAAGAAACTATTTGAGGACAAGAGTTTAAACAACAATGAATGTAACTTGATTTTTCAGTTAACAGACTTGGTTTTAAAATATAATTATATATTTTTTAAAGGGTGAATATTTTCACCAAACAAAGGGCGTGGCTATGGGTGCAATTTGCTTTCCCACCTATGTCTTGGTTTTAGCAAGGTGGGAAGAGAAGTTTGTTTTAAATTCAATATATAGAAATTCCTGGATTACATACAAATGGTTTCTGGATGATATTTGTGTCTTGTGGACATCTACTGAAGATGAAATTGTAGAATTAACTTTTTAAATAATAGTACTACTTGTTTGAAATTCACTTACTAGGTCTGCTATGACAGGTTGGAATACTTGAACACTGAAATATATAGAAAGGTAAACATTTATAAATTTTAAGTATTCAGAAAAAGTACCTATTGTAACTCATTCCTACATTTCAACAGTGGTCACCCTGCATATTGTGAGAAGAGTGTTGTAAAGGGGCATTACTTTAGATCAAGCAGAATGACCTCTGATGATTTTGTAAAAGAAATACAGTTATTAGGAAAAATGTTTAAGGCAAGGGATTATCCAGAGTATTTGCTTAAACATATTGAGGAAGAAGTTACTGTAGGTAGGAAAGGAAGATTCCAACCTGTCATGGGTAAGAATAATTTGATTTTACTAATACAATAGAAAAAGAAGAGAACTTTGGGAGGGCATTAGTTATATAATATAATGCCAGCTCTAATTTGGTCAGGAATATTTTAGAAAATGAGTGGAACAGGTTCTTGGCATTCACGGATTTGGAAATACCAAAGGATAGATTAAAGGTAGTTTATAGAAATGCCATTTCCCTGAAAAATTTTCTAGAAATGAATCGCAGTATAGAAATATGGGGAAAAATAAAAAAACCTGGGACATACAAATGTGGTCACTGCTCCCAATGTGAGTGAATTATGAATAAGGATGAAGTAATGGTACCATCTAGAAATGTAACTTTATTAAGTAAATTTTATTCAAATTGTGATTCTAATGGCCTCGTATACCTTGCCTTGTGTCAAGTATGTCTGACTTTTAGTATTGGAAAGACTGAGAGAAAACTCAAAAGGATATATGAGCACATGCAAGACATCCAGAATGAGAAAGCGAACAGTGTTTTATAGAAGCACAAACTTATATCCACAAGCTCATTATTTTTTGTAGTTGAAAAGGTAAATTTGGATGCACGGGGTGGCATGTGGGAAGAGAAAATTTAGTATAGGGAGCTTTGGTGGCAACTGACTTTACAAGCTAACAGTTGGCCAGGCCTAAATAAATACATTTCCATAGCTCCCTTACTCAAGTTAAGATCAGCTAAATTATAAATTACATTTAGTCATATAAATTTGAAACATATTTTTTTTAAGGAAAAGTTTCAATTTTTTACTTGCCTGCTAGTATTTATATTTAAATATTAACACAATTTTTTTAAGATTCAATGTTAATTTCTAATATATTATATAAATTATATAAAAATGTTCATTTTATGTGTTTAATACATATTTATTCATCAATTTTAAGGGTTTTATGAAACATTCCAATAAAGTACTCAGTGTTTTAGTTTTTTTCACCTACTTTTATACGATGTTTTTAATTTAATTTTAACTCAGTTTTTTAACACGAGTATGTATGAAATATAGTAAACACTCATTGGTTGGAATTTTAATGATGTCATGTCTTTTAGTGTTTAAATGGAAGTATTTTCTCACCAGCCCACATCTGAAGAAGTATTTCTAAACGAAAACGCAAACTTGTTACGTTAATGTGTAGTTAGTTTAAAGCATGTCAACCATGGTGTTCATTAAAATTTCATGTCCTTTGCTTTGGCTTCATTGTTTCATCATGCTGGTACCTTTTTCAGATGTGTGTGTGTATGTGTGTGTGTATTGCGCGCACACACAGAAAAGCTTCAAACATTTACACCACCACGGACTATAGTTAGTTGACTCGCACACAAGGAAGGGCAACGACACAGCTGTAAAGAATTGCAAAAACATTTAATAATAATAATACAGAAGATAGTCGTTAAGCACTTTAATTCATTCAGTCTCTCTGACTTGGCATCAGAACTAAAATCCATAAACCACATTTATGGATTTATTTAAATCAAGTTTTAAAGGTGTATACACAATAATGTAAAAATTTCTTATTAATTTGACTATTTTTAATATAGGTTTATAGGTGTGTACTAGGCTAATGGCCCTGGATGCTTTACAAGCCTAGCCCCTAGGAATACCTTGGCCTTGTGCCACCCGACCTTAGTTCCCAGTGCCTCTGTCGAGTAGAGCCACTGGAGTGATCCCCGGGGTGAATTTTCTATTTCTCATCCACTCGTCAAGATTTCTCTTGAAGATGGCCAGTGAGGTGCTCTGTTTGACATGTATGTCAAGTTTATTCCATAGCATGGGCAGTCTCTGGGTTATGAACGTCTCCCTCCATCATGTTCTGTTGATTGTGGTAATGACGTTGAGTTCTCTGGATTGTGTGGTGTGGAGGGATTGGGATTTCTTTAGATGTAGCATTTCTAACAGAGCTGGATCAGACATGGCTTTCTAAGTAAAGCAGAGATTGCCTCTAAGTAGGCAATATGAGACCGAGAGTAGGTGAAGTTTTATGAGTTTGTCCATATAGGACAAGTGTTTAAGGCCTAGTATCCTCTTTGTGAGGTACTTTTGCGGCCTGTCCAGTTATTGCAGGTTTCTGGTGAGATACATGCCAAATGGGGCATTGTACTCTGGCCTAATGAGGGAAGAGTAGAGGGAGACCATGATCTCTTTCTTCCTGGATGCAAAACCCTTAGTAATGAGATGTGCCACATATGACTTTCTGACCACAGTGGCAATGTGGTGGTCAAAAGAGAAGTTGCTGCCAACCTGTGTTCCCAGATCTCTTATAATGCCTTCTGTGTTCAGTGGACTACCATTAGTGTGGTAATTCATCGGAACTGGGTTTTTCCCAAAGGGAGATGACACATTTTTTGGCATTGAGCTTAAGGCCATGGTTCTGACACCAGTCAGTCTAGGGTGAGGCCATTCTGTAGGATGTCAGCATCACCCGGGGAGTTAATAATGGCTCCCAACTTGCATTCATTTGCGAACTTTGTTTGACAGAGTTTTGTTTGTGTTGGCCTGGACTTCAGAGAAGTAGATACAAACAGGAGAGGACCCAGGACCAAACACTGTGGAACTCCACTTGTGACTGGTCGGCAGTCTGACTTGGAGTCTGCTACTTTCACACTGTAGGTTCTATCTGTGAGCCAGTTTGCAACCAGTCTAGTGATATAGGGGTTGATGCCTAGCTTTTTGAGTTTTTCTATGATTTCTGCATGGGGAATGGTATCAAAGGCCTTGACCAGATCAAGGTAGGCTGTATGAGCCACCTTGCTTTCATCGGTAGCTCTGGTGACTGACTCAAAGAAGTTGAGCAGGGGTGATTTACCCTTCACAAAACCAAACTGTGTGGGTTCCAGAGTTTGGAGATTCCTTATATACTTGTTTATTAGGTCCATGATGATGCATTCCATAGCTTTGCATATCAGAATTGTCATACTAGTGGAGTGATTGTTCCAGGGTCTGTAGTCACTCCTTCTTTGTGGAGAGGGATGACTGTAGCAGTGCCCCATTTGGTAGGCACAAAGCCTGAGGTGAGGCTGTGATTGAACAGGGCACGCAGGTGAGGTGCCTGTTCACTCTAATTCATGTAGAACACAGCCAGGGATATTGTCAGCTGCCATAGAAGCTTTATTCTTGGCCTTGGACAGTGTTGTTTTAACCTGTGCAGCAGTTGTACTGGGTGCCTGGCAATCTACTGGTATTGTGATTGGTACTTTGGGGGGGAGGTAAAGTTTGGCAGCACTGAATCTGTTGGCCAGTATATTGGTAATATCTGTTGACTCGGTGTAGATGATACCATTGTGCAGTAGCTCAGAGCAAATCAGGGTATTACTGTGGAGATTCTTTACATGCGTAGAGAAGGCCTTGTGGTTGTTTTTACTATCTGCTGCAGTTCTGTTTTTATAACTAGCTTTAGAAGATTTGATGCCCGACCTCCACTTTTTGTTTAGGCTGAGAAGGGACTTTTTCCGGTCTTGGGACTTCACCTTATTCTGCATCAGTTTTCTCCTTCTGTTGTAGAGTTTGTTTATGGCAGGGGACCACCAGATTGGCTTCCCTTTTTTTTTTTTTTTTTTTTTTTTTTTTTTTTTTGAGGAGAGCGTCTTGGTTCTGTTGGATATGATGAGACCCATGCACTTGTGTACTTGTTAGTACAGTGCATTGGTGTACGATTCAGTGGTCATGCAGCTATTCTCCATTTGCATGGGTGCCGTGAAGTTAGCCACCTCTGTTTTTAGGAGCCCAAAGTTAGCTTTGGAGAAGTTTTTCTTGGTGGTTACCTTTGCGGTAAAATAGCATATAAATAACATCAAACGTAATGGTCCTGACCCCTCTGTATCTTTTCCATTTTATGTTGAATATACAATCTATAAATATTGATATAAATCATAATTTAGTTGTTTTAATGTGTAATATTGGTTTGATAGAAACATTTTCATTAAGGCCAGGGCGAAGTGGGCACTTAATCAGTATTACAGATGAAAACTACTAAAGTATGATTTTATATTAATATTTATATGTTGTATATATTCAACATTAACTGGAAAAGTTAGAGGGGTTAGGACCCTTATGTTTGTTATTTATATACTATTTTAAAAATAGTTTAATAGTAAGAAGTTTTTAAACCTTTTTTTATTGTGTATTTATCTTTTAAGACTGATTCTTTTAAATAGGTAATATGTTTTTTTTTTATGAATTTTAGTTCTGATGAAGTCCCTGAGACTGAGGGGACGAAAGTGCTTAACTACTAATGTGTTTGTATCATTGGATGTGAAAAATGCTTAACAACAACTATATTTTGTATTACTATTAAATGGTTTTGCTGTTTACAGCAATGTGGTTGGTCCTTGTAAGTCTACTAGGAGCTATATTTTGTGATAAACAGTATGCCTTGTAAAATTAAAAGGACTAAAAACACTTAGACTGTTTTGTATCTTACTATCCATATCTATTAAACACGAGCTTCCAGTTTCTCAGTATTTGTGTTAGTTGGTCTCTTCTGCTATATCTTGATCTGCCTTAACAGAAGCCTTTTTAATCCATACTCCTATATACTTCATCTTATTTTGTCTCCAGAAATATGGGTAATGCTGAACCAATTTGTGTATGGATGCAGAATGTATGGCCGTAGCATTTTTTAGAGATATAAAATTAACGACAAACCTGGAACGGTCTCAAAATGTTCCACAAAACGGATGTCCTTTTTTGGCTTTAGTAACTACAAAATATCTGCAAATAATAAATAATTCATATTACTCATAAGTGTATCTTATTCATATTACTTCATAAGTATATCTTTACTGCGGTGATGCTGCGGTAGCGTTGTCAGCTCACAGTAAGACGTTGTCCTGTTCGATTCTCAGCTAGAGCATCTTCTGTGTGGAAACATGCATGAATGGGCGTATCTTCGTTGAAGGTTGTACGTCAGTGCCGGCAACTCTGCATGTAAAAATCTACTGCCAATCATTAGCGGACCGGAGTTCCGCTATGGCGACCCCTAACCGGGAAAAGCCGAAAGACACAACAACTTCATAAGTGTATCTTTTTTTTATTTTTACTCTTCAATGCCTTTTTGTTTTGTCCTGCTCACTAGCGATTCTTCTGAAGAAATGTCAGTCTTTCCTAATAACTCATAAATAATTTTCACTACCCATCCCTTACAAAACACAGTTAGGTGGGAATGAGCCAGGGTCTCATTTTTACTTCTTTACCTTGCATATTTAAATTTCAGTGCACAATCTGAAAGGGTTATTAAATGTGTGTCAAAGCTTTCAATTAAGTGCACGTGTTCCTTTAAAATATTTCTGTCTAGACTAGCCCTTTTGTTGGACAAAATTTACTTATTCCGCGAAGTACAAGTTCCTACAAATGAATTCATGTTTTCTGTACCAAATATTTTCTTAATTCTTCAGATGTCTACCGTCTATTGTATTTTCTTCAACTAGGTCCTCTGATACGTCCTTAGTATTGCAGATAAGTTAGTCCCCACCTACAAGTAGTATTCCCTGCTGAAAGCTGATTATTTCTACCAAAATTTTTTTAAGCCCTCTAACAGAAGTTTTTGCTGGAATATAGACACATGCCTGTGTAATCATCCTTCCTTGCCACTAGCTCCCTACTACCACAAATCTGTAATTTTATTTCCTCTTCTGTCACTATTGGACCTCCGCTAATAGTCTGTCCAGCCTTTCTAACATGTCACTGAAAAAGACATCCCCACACACCAATTTTACATATACCTTACTGCACTATATACAAAACTGCTTTCCTGTATAGCATGTAGTTTGTCATGAAATGTTTTATACAAATTCTAATCTAATAAAGATAACATTTTTTACTTTCCCTTTAGTTTTCTTCCAGACATCAATGTCACAAATGGGGTATATGCTTTACAGTCTTCCCACAAGTTTAAAAAATTCTTTCACTGCCACTTTCCAAAGCCATATTTCACAAATGTGTATAATGCCTTAAAGTTATTCACTAATTTCAATATTTATGGTTTTCTTCCTGTTCACCTCCGTCTGCTAACACCAAATTCTGGCTCAAGTGGGTGGTACTCCTGATACTTCTAGTCCGTTCCTGTTTTTTTTTTTTTTCTTTTTTTCTTTTTTCAAGCATTTCCTTTGGAATATTAGAAAATGTTTAACTAGCAGTCTCTGTATGAGCTTCGTTGTCAGAACAATGAGAAACAGTTACCTTCTGTTTACTGGCTTACTTTTTTGTTGGATAAATTTTATTTCCTCTGTAGCCTGTTCTGCATCATAAATTGTCTTTGATCCTTAAGGAAAAAGTATTCTGAAGTCTGCTCAATACATCATCATGCATCTCCCACTTGTCTCTACATTCCCTAATTGCTGCTTTTTTGCCTGGTGTACAGTGAATAATCACTTTTCACAAACAAGTCTTCTGTCTTCAGTTTTCAATAATTGTATGTTCTGCCAGAGTTTTGTTAGCATCAACACTTTCTGCTGGTATGATTTCATCTTTACATTTATGGGACTTGGCTGCTTTCTCATGGCCAGGTTTGTAGCATATACACGGTGTGCCCTTTCAGTTAAATGCTGCTGTGGAACACCAGTCCATTTGCTTATGTTTGATTTCATAAAATGAATAAGCTGTTTCTTCCAGCAGAACACATCAGGTTTTCTCTGCAGTGTGTGCCTAACTCATTTTTTTTTAAACTGCTCTTATTGTGAAGCCGTATACTCTGCCAGCTTTTTCTTCATTTCAGACACTGATGTTTGCAGTTTTATCAGTTCATCTGAATAGCTCTACTTTACACTTTTTTTCCATTTTTCCAGCCTTTTGTTTAGGTTGACATATTCCTTTAATGTTGCATTTTATTTTAATCACTTTTTTACTGAAAGCCCATCTTTTGCACCAGAGCTGGAGCTTGAACTGCATTTTGCTGAACAGCTGCAGGATTCTTTCCATACAGGGTTTTGCCTTCACCTTTTCAGGTTGACCTTCTTTTAGGTTCTCTAAATGTCTTCTTTGCTGACATCCAGGCAGTGAACTTGCTAGCCAGTATTTAAGTGGCAGTTTCATTGTCTTGCTTTTTTCCCCCTGAGAGCCAAATTTAAGATACTACTAAATGTGTAGCTGTCTTGGAAGTCCCCGATTGTGTAGTTTTGTTCTCATCAATCAGGATGAAGTTAGAGATAATGCTTAAAGCAGCAATAAGTATTATAGCTTCACGTTTTTTTAATGTGTCTCTGGGTTGCCAATCCCTAATAAATCATAAAACAGAACCTTCCATATTAACGCTTTTAGCACAAAAATAACTTATTAAAAATCCTGCCAAAGCCATAAACTGGGTAATTAACATCTGCTGTTGCATTTTGTCGACTGGATCCCAGTAATGCCTTTTGCTGTACATGCACAAAGCAGCTAAACATTCTATCCCTAATGTCCTCTTCCCTTCACCTTGAAATGTGTGAGAGTACAGGAAACTTAGTTTGTGAAACAATTATAAATATTTAAGACGGTTAGTTTTCGGCCAAACGGTTATATTAATTGCTTACAATTGTGTGGTATTTCTTTGAATTTCTGAAAGCTGTGCTCCCAGAATGATGTCAGTATGCCCTGACGGACATAGCAAATTGTAACAGAAAGTTAGCAGACTTTGTCCAGTTTTGCAAGGATACCCTAGCTCAGTCCTGAGTCAGCGATGCCTTGTATACATCTCTTTTCTTTGTTTTTGTGATTATTCTCTTGTTAGTCCAGGTGCAGTTAGGCAACACTTGCTTTGTTTAGGTAATTTTGGTTAAATGTTTAATGGTATCAAATGTTGAGTATATTTTATGTAGCCACCCTCAGGATTCTGAGTCCACATATCCTTTTTGACCTCGCAGTGCTCCATTGGAAGACTTCACACCTTTGCTTAGCTCTGAAAAGTTGTTTTGATTGCCAGGCGTGGGTTTTTAAAGAAATATGCTTAAATGGTGAAGATTGCCACAAACCTTCTGCGACAAAGGGAGGTACTGCCAGCTCAGCTGTCTGGAATTTTGTAAATAATTGTCATTTGTGAATCTCAGCATGATTCATATAAAATGCTTGTGTTACAACTGTATTAGAACTGTATGTCATGTGGATATCTAACTAGGTTTGTGCAGAGGTGTGTGTTGAAAAGATATTTTATTAAGTATTTGTGCTTAAAATGTAACCATAGTGTACCCTGCTGGAAGAGAACAGAAATGTACGTACAGTGTTGTAACTCTAAATGTGTATGTTTTCAAACTGGAACACAGGAGGTTAACTTCAGTCTAGCAAACTTAAAAAAAAATAGCTGAAATTTAATTACTTTGTGGCAGCTAGAGGCAGAATGTCTGTACTAGGGAACTTTTCTGTATTGTCTTTGAAGTGCTTTGTTTCATGACATCCAGCATCTGCCAAAGATTTGAGGTCTTTGTATTTTCACAGGTAGATGCTAAATACTATAGTCAGATGACGAGAATTGTCATTCTGCAAGCTATCCCAGCAGTAATAGTTGAGATTAATTTAAGAAGTCTTTTGGAGAGACGCAGCATTCTATAGTATGTCTTTGACCATGACAACAGCTAGAAGATCCATTCACCACATCTGCCTTGTGGTATAGTAATTCTCTTACATACAGTCAGGAATATAGCAAAGCTTAGTTTAAATATTTTGCTTTATTTGTTTATTTTTTTTATTTTGAGACTGTCCTGCAATGTTTTAAATATTTCCTGTGATTTTGAACACTCACTGATTACATAGAGTATTTTGTGTTCTTTACATTTAAACCTTTCTTTGTGGCTGACCTGTCTATAGAGATATTTAAGCTTTGAGAGTACTTGCATATATATTTGGTGACACTGTATAGGCAACTCCTAATATCCTTGCTCTTGGTCAAACTACCATTTGTATTAATATTACACAGTAAGATTGGACACCTTTTGTTAAGGGCCTTAAAGTAGCCGATAAGGAGTTTGCTGATGGTTGTGATAACTACCTTGTAGTCTGAGCAAAAGGCATAGCTAGTAAACATGTGCCAGCCATTCCCATCTCTCTGTGTGTGTCTGTAAATCAAATCTCAAAGAATGTGTGTGTCAGCTATTTGGGCAGGGACATGAATCACTGGTTGGACAGAGAGGGTGCTGGAAGTCTTGGCTTGGCCATTCAGCTGAGATCTCAACTCTATAGCTGTGCCAGTGGGGAGTCTTGGAGAGTGAAACCAACCCCGGACTGGCTGTGGTCTGTGTGCGCTCTTTTAAGGGAAATTGCATTTGAAGCAGAGAGCTGCATCTGGTAATATTGTGTGTACCTTATCTTCCAAATGTACGTCCCCCACTGTTGCCAGTGGTGAGGATTGAGGCTCCTTGATTACTGGTTCAGTGGTGGGTTCTCACAACCTCCATTACAAAAGATCTGTTCAGATAAATTGAAGCACTTTTCCTTTTACGCTATTGCTAGAGTTTTAGATCCTTTTTAGAAGCTTGGGTATAGATTACTTCTACAAAATATTTTCCATGATGGCCCATTTATTTTCTGTGTGTGTTGATGGGTGAGGTCCATGTAACATCTGTTTCCAACTTTTGTAGTGAGACGATGGCTCTTTCTAGTATCATTTAAGATTAAGATTTAAGGCCTTCCTAAAAGCCGTACTTTGCCCAAGGTCCATTAACTTTCTTCCCTTTGAGTCTGTGGGCTTAATATCTTAAATTGTGCATTTTAAAATCTACTAAGAACCAGCAAAAACTAGTGCCTGTCTGTACAGCATTCAAATTGCCATCAAGAACCAAATGCTTGCATAGTGCTCCCACCAAGCTAAATATAAAACCATAAGAAGTCATCCATTTAAAACTTTATTTATTGAATAAACCAAGTAAACCAAAAATAAGACATTTTTAAAAAAATAACACTACTCCACCTGGACTTAATGGTTATATTTCTTTTTTTTCCATAATAAATCTGTATTGTTATATTATTTTCATACATAAGTAAAAACAAACACAACATTTTAAGATAAAAAATATAAAACAAAGGATTACTATCACACCAAACAAATATACAGTATTTACAAGAATGCTTCCATGTAAAACATTAAGAATAGAGAAAAAACAAAAAGTAGTTAACATTTCCAGTAATATATAGTTTAAATACAAAATTCTCTCCAAGCAAGTATATAAATGTGAGTATTATGCTAATATAATAATAAATATCTGTTCCCAAATTTTTGGGTTATTAATGTTTTTATTATTTGGACTTAAGAGTAGTTTATGAGCTAATATATGCCTTGTTAATGGTTATAGTTCTATCTTTTCTGCTTTAAAAATTAAGAATGGTAAGCTTTAATTTTCTTAACATTTATTGGTGTCATGTTCCTTGGTTTTATTTTACTTTAGTTCCGTATAGGTCCCAGTAGTTTTAACAGGTGATCTTGTTTAACCCTGATTTTTACTTTTTCTCATGGGTCCCAACAGTTTTACCAGTTTATATTCAATTCTCAGGTCACTTGAGAAGGATTTATTAAGGACGAAAGCTTTTGTAATGTATTATTAACGTAGTGTACTGGGTTATGTTTTTAAGCAAAGAAGAACAAAAGAAAAAAGATGGTAGATGCAGTGGTTCAAAAAGCTTTTACTTTTAATCAATAACCATGCAAATTGATTTGTAAGATTTTAAGTGTGTAGAAATATTTTTAACAATTATTTGTGAATGTTATTGGAAAGAATTTTCACTTTGGTATTATGTATGTATTGTTATATGGTTATAAGCATGTGGTTTTTTGAGGTTTGGTACTTTTAAATGCATTATGAACAGTTAATTGAGAAGTTTAATTGAATGTGATTAGTAGGGGTTCACCTGTATACAAGGTTGCTTTTATGGTGTTGTAGCCTTTGAAGGCAAAAGGCCAAGGTACCAGTGGTTATTGAATATGAATAAATACTTTTGAGATTTTAAGTATTTTCTTCTGATTTTTTGTTTAGAATTACTGCTTTGCCGCCTACTTTTCAGCATTTTCTGGCTTGCTAAAGTTTATATCTGTATTAGAAACAGTATTTAGAACACATCTAGAGCCTGTTTACTGCATTTCCTGTGTTGCACTTAATTTAAAATCGTTTATTTCTCTTAAAATTGCATTTTACCTGACTTGGGCCTAGCACTCAAGTCTGGGGTCATTTATTGCACTGTTGTGAATATTTTGCTACTTGTGTATCTCTGCTACCTTTAAACTAAAACAAAAAAGAAAAAAAAAAACAAAATCTTGCTTTTTCCCCACTTTCTGAAATTTAAGAAAATTCAGTTACAGATTTGCTGTTCTGAAGTGTTTGTAAGTTTCTTGGAGGCCAGTGCTTGCTTGGGCTAAAAGGAGGTCTCTGTGTTCACCAGTGGCAGTGGTAAACACTGAACAGCCTGCCTGTCCCTGTAGGAGTGGTTACTGCCTAAAAGCTGTAGTTTTATTGGCCATTTTGGGTCAATTCTAAACTCCTTGATCTCTCTCTTAAAACCCTGCAACTCTCTTTTTGCGCGGTCTTGCGCACAGAGCAGCGCCGTTTAAACAGGTTTAAAGTATTCCCGGCTCCACAAAGTCTGCTCTTCACTTTTTCCCTTAGAACTGCTCTAAATCTCTAAGCACTCTGTTTTCATTCTGAAGCCCTGCACTTGCTCTTATAAGTAATCTCATAGGTAAACACAAACTAAAGCACTACATCCTCTTATACTCCTTTTAAGCACTTGCTCCCTATTGGTTCTTTCTGATCCGTCAATAAGTAGTTCCCTATATTATTCAGGCATGTCCAAAGGTCAGTTTCGGATTTACTCTCCAGTCCAGCTGGTGAATCTGGGAATCTTGAGGCAATGAGTGCAACTGCCTTATGTATACAGGCCACCCTCTCCTCCTCCCAACAAGCTCAAATATATGTGAGAGATGCAACTATATAGCCAAACTGGAGCCTAAGCTCTCTCAACCCAGTACTGGCACAGCCTGTCAGGAGGAGAAGGTAACCACACACACCCCAAATCCAGTCTCACATAGACCTATCGCATCAGCAAACCAAACACATAAACACACAAAAACGTTACTTGGAGGCTCTAAATAAAAATCTGCCTAAGCAGCAGAGACCTCCAAAGCAGACATCCAAGCAACACCTACCACGAAACAGTATCCACGTAGCACATAGCTCACAAAGTCAGTGTGCCACACAGTCACAACCCTTAAGGCTAAACAACACACCTAATACACTTGTAATAGGTGACTCTATTGTCAGACACGCTGACGTCCCACTCACCAGGCTGAACAAGGAGAAGGTTACTGTAAGCTTCCTGTCTGGTGCCAGGATCCGCCACATAACACAAGCACTCGGGTCACTCCAAAGTAAGTACAAATATGACTCCGTCATTGTCCATGCTGGTGTGAATGACCTGAGACGTACCTCCCTGGACTACATGAAAAAAGACATACAGGAGATCTTTGATCATGTAGCCCAGGCCGGTATGACCCTGACCTTGAGTAGCATCTTAACCTCACCAAGAATGATGCCACAGTATAAAGACAAAATGATAAATTTTAACAATTGACTAAAGTATTGGTGTCATTCAAAGGGGATCCAGTGTCTGTCCACCTGGGATGACATGCTCGACAAGCCACATTGCTTCGCTAGGGATGGCTTGCACCTGTCACCCCTGGGTTTTCGAATACTGGCAAAGGCTCTTGCCTCCCCCATAGTGCCTTTTTTAGGCAAGACTCAAAAGACAAACCCACCCCCATAGACAATTTAAAGAAAAAAAACTAAGGGTAATGCTGCTCAACGCCAGAAGTCTAAACCTCAAGATGCACGCACTCGAGATTCTCCTCAATATGGAAAATATTGATATCTGTGCAGTACCAGAAACCTGGTTCAAGGCTCCCGAGAGCACCCCAGCACTAACAGGTTATACTTCATACCATGCTTTCCGGCCCCAAAACTCAGACCGAACCACAAAAGGTGGGGGAGTATCCATATTTATCAAAGATACCCACACCTCTAGGTTAGTGGCACTGCATGAAGCATCGGAGACCATCCATGTACAACTAACAGTGGGAAAAACTGCCTTTCAGTTTGTAGCCTGCTACAGACCACCCTGCCAAACACAGGAACCTCCCTAGGCTTTCCTGTGAAAACTGGAGAATATGAAGGTCTCTCCAAACACTATTTTATATTGGGTGACTTCAACTACCCAAACATCGATTGGGAAACCTACTCAAGCCCAAACACCCTTGCCCAACGGTTCCTAGAATTTATAAACTCAAATGCTGTGGAAGAACTGGTCACCACTCCCACAAGAGGGGAAAACATATTGGATCTGGTCATCACCAACATGGGGTCTCTATGTTCCACACCAGAGGTATACCCCTCCTTGGTAAGATCAGACCATAAACAAATCTCACTGGACATCCATATTCCGTCCCCACCCCTAGCCAAGGAAACCACGGTGAAGAACTTCTCAAAAGCAAACTTTACACTTCTCAAAACTGAGGTGGAATCCTTCAAAGCCCCCGGACCAGTGGAAAGTACGGCCCAAAATGCAGAACCCTTTACAAAAATTCTGTGGACACCTACAGGAATGCATGGAGCATGCTATCCCAAATAAAACCAAGACTCACTCCTCCAAAGGCAGGAGACCTGTTTGGTGGACCCTGGCCATAAGCTGTACAACAGAAGGAGAAAGCTACTACATGACAGAGCAAAATCCCAAAAAGGGAAGGCATCACTGATCAGTACTAGCAAGAAACTACGATCCCTCATAAAATCATCCAAGGCCAGCTTCGAAAGAAAAATTGCGCAAGACACTAAAGATAATCACAAGGCCTTCTTTAGTTATGTCAGAAACCTGGGAGGCAACTCCCAGATATGCTCTGAGTTAGTGCCAAATGACAAAAAAATACACTGAACCCACAGACCTTGCCAACATCCTGATAGAAAAGTTCATTGCAAACTTCTCTCCCCCTTCCCCCCCAAAAGAGCAAATGTCTATCCCAACAGGGTGTAGCCTTCCTGCGATCACAGATGTACAGGTGAGAGCTGCCCTATCCAAAGCAAAAAACATAGCATCGATGGGACCAGACGGTGTCCTGGGCTGCTTCTCCCACGAGCTCCACGAAGAACTAAACCCTCATATAAAGTCATTGTTCAATCTCCGCCTTACTACAGAATATGTACCCAAGGAATGGCGTACAGCAACAGTGGTCCCACTCCACAAAGGTGGTGCCACAACAGACCCTGGAAACTATCGCCCTATAAGCCTGACTAGCCTGGTTTGCAAAGCTATGGAGCGTATCATCATGGAAATCATAAACCGAGACATTGGGAACCTCCAGACACTGGATCCTACCCAATTTGGCTTCGTTAAGGGCAGATCTTGCCTCTTGAACCTAGTCGACTTCTTTGAAACAGTTACCAAAGCCATAGATGAAGGGATGGTAGTCCACACAGCCTACCTGGACCTCGCAAAAGCCTTCGACACAATACCCCACTCGGGCATCATAAATAAGCTCACCAGCTTAAATATCAACCCCTATGTCACAAGATGGGTTGCAAACTGGCTCAGGGATAGAACCCACATGGTCAGGATAGCAGGCGCCATGTCAGACTCTAAACCAGTTACAAGTGGTGTCCCACAAGGCTCAGTCCTGGGACCTCTCTTGTTTGGTATATATTTCTCAGAGGTACAGTCTAACTTGGGTGGACTATGGCTGACCAAGTTCGCAGATGACTGCAAACTGGGTGCTGTAATCGACTCTCCGGCTGACACAAACATCCTCCAAAAGGGTCTCATAGAGACGGATAAATGGTGCTAGAGCCATGGCCTAACTCTAAATGCCAAAAAGTGCATAGTCATCCCCTTTGGGAAAAACAAAGTGCCCACAAATTACCACATTGGTGGTAATCCATTAAGTACGAAAGAAGTAATTAGGGACTTGGGGACCCAAGTAGATAGCAATCTCTCCTTTGACAATCACGTTGCCAAAGTGGTTAGAAAGACCTTCTATATAGCCCACCTTATCATGAAAGGGTTCACATCTAGATCGAGAGGTCATTGTGCCCCTCTTCTCATCTCTTATCCAGCCCATAATTGAGTACAATGCCCCATTTGGGATGTACCTTACCCGACACCTTCAGCAACTGGAAAGACCCCAAAAGTATCTCACCAAGATGATCAAGGGGCTCAAACAGATGCCCTATGCAGTTTGGCTGAAGAAATTCCAGCTCTATTCAGTTGTGTACCGCCTACTCAGAGGCGATCTGTGTCTGATATATAAAGCCATGTCCAACCCAGAATTAATGGACATGCTTCACCTCAGGAAATCCAAATCCCTTAGAGCTACACACTCCAGGGAATTGAACCTCAGCACAGAAATAAATAGGACATGCTGGAGGGACAGATTCATATCCCAGAGACTCCCCTCACTCTGGAACAAAATCCCAATCCATGTTAGGCAGAGCCCCTCACTGACCCTCTTCAAGAGAAATCTTGACGAGTGGATGGGAGATCGTAAGTTTACCCCTGGGATCTCTTCTGTGTCTCTGCTTGACAGAGGTACAGTAAACTAACCTTAAAAGGGCTACCTTCTGTGACCTACTATACAGAGGCACAGTCAACTAATCTAAAAGGGTGGTGAAAGCCAAACACACTCTGGCTAGGGTTATAAATGCCCTAGGGCAGATAGCCTAGTATCAACCTATGAACCTATGAAAAGCTTTCTGAACCGGCGCATCCAGCTTCTGGTTTTTTTTTTCTTCTTTGTCTATACTTGAGTTTTGCCAAGTCTTTGGATGGAGCAGGTGTGGTTCCAGGGGTATTTCGATCCCCAGTGGATGCTAACATAATTGCATTTTGCCCTATTACTTGGCGATATGAGGCCAAGTTGGCAGATCAGGATTTATGGTTAATTAATGGTGAGACAGATCATAAAATTCAGTTTGATCATCTTGAGAGACTGATGGTGAACTTGGCCTGTATTTTTGACACTAAACTGTTGGAAAAATACATTAGCTTAAAGGGTTGGTAAGCTTCCTGCCTGGCACTTCAGTAAAGAGGAGCAGGGTTTGCTGGAGGAGTTGAAGCAGATTTCACCAGAATGCACCTTGGGTTGAATTTGTATTCTTATTAAATGAAACAGGAGTAGTGGTGAAAAATTGCAAAGTCCGATTGTGTAACTGCAACGAAAATACTGATATCAGAGAGTTTATTCTCTTGTAAAATGAGTGATTATTAATTTTA
Organism: Protopterus annectens; assembly: GCF_019279795.1. Taxonomy (NCBI): domain Eukaryota; kingdom Metazoa; phylum Chordata; order Ceratodontiformes; family Protopteridae; genus Protopterus; species Protopterus annectens. Next base: position 544,593,062 of record NC_056742.1, on the reverse strand, counting down.
AAAGTGGATAACCTGTCATCATGGGAAGTGTTGGACTCAGTGGTGGATTGGGAAAAGAAGAAACTTTTCTGTGACTTCCGTAGTGGTTTGGTTTATGTATGGCAGTGCAAACCACGTCATGGGCGATCCAAAGAGGTTTGTAGGAAGTCTAGTGAAGGTTTTGTAGTTGTACATGACTCGTCAGCTTCTTCTGCGGGTTACTACGTCTAAAAAGAGTCGAGGGCGAGATATTGTCGGATTCTTAACAGCAGGAAGGCAAGGAGATGGTTTCTACTCCTCGGGGCAGAAAAAAAGCTTCAAAGGGAAGAAGGCTCATAGAGTCTTTTTTTTTTTTTTTTTCAGCCAGTGTTTATACAAAAAATACCTCCAGTGTATTTAGACCTCCAGTGCATTTAGACTGTGTACTGAATTAGACTTGAATCTGTATTTGATACAAGCTTATGGTTCATTTAAGTCTGCTGTTTCTTTAAGTAGTCAAAGTTTAAAGAATTGTGAATTTATTTGAAATGTATTTAACGGATTCTCCTTTAACGCTTTTGAATTGGGAACCACGTTTATTCCTACTAAGGTACCAACATTAGAAGAAGTTTTATTGGAAATTAAGCAATTTTGCAGAAAGTTGCATTTAATTGTTTATTTTCATAAGAAAAAATGTACTCCTGATTTAGCTTAAACTTGTGTTGTGGCTGATGACCCACTGTTATGTTTCAGTTTGTGCATCACATGAGGAAAAATCAGGAGATCTAAGTGATGTGGGGTTTGATGCTGGTTCTGGAAGACTTTTTTTCATTCCCCCTCTGCCTTCCTCGAGCACTTTCATGTCACCTAAATGGTCTTCTGCAGTTTATTTTTTTTTGAACAGGCGATATGTAGAAAATTTGAATGAGTATTGGAAGTTTGTTAAAACCTCAAAACAGTATAACATTACCAAAAGATGAATGGGAGACTTTAATGAGCTAAGAGGGAAATTGATGATTGTTTTCAAGCTGGCTGGCAAAGGTGGAAATTGGGTGCTGATGTCCAAAGTGAAATATAATCAAATTGCCTGCAATCTGTTAACATTTGAGGAAGACTATATGTAAAACTGAATCACAATCTGATTGTTGCCTTTAGTGAGATGCTTTTGGAGTTATTGGAAAGGGATGAAAGATTGTGTTTTAACTAAGGAATATGTTGAGAACCGGTTTATTCAAAAGCCTTATGACCTGGTGTTTTGTGTGTTACCTAAGCTGCATAAAGAGCTGGTGGACCCACCTAGTAGACCTATTGTCTCCTGTGTGGGTTCGTATTTGCAGAATCCCGTGTGGGTTCGTATTTGCAGAATCCCGTGTGGGTTCGTATTTGCAGAATCCCGTGTGGGTTCGTATTAAGTATTTAGCTAGGGTAGCAGCGCATGTTACTAATACTTGGCAATTATGCGAGGTAGTTAATAAAACTGAACGGCAGGAGGGTTACTATTGGGTTGTGGTGGATGATAGCTCATTATATACGAGTGTTCAGTTAAGATGGGGTTTGAAGGCCATTTGGGACATAATGGGTGAGTGTCTCAGAACCACTTTTGTAGTTAGACAGCTTGAATTTTGTTTAACACAGTTATTTTAAATTTGGAAGTGAGGTATTTCTTCAGCAGAAGAGGACAGCTATGGGAACTTCTTATGTCCCGACATGTGCGATCATCTATATGGGTTATTTTGAGAAAAAGTTTATTTATGGTTCTTAATTTTATAAGAACCATGTGGTAATGTTTAGACGTTGCATAGATAGGTTTTCATGCAGGTGACATCCTGCCGAGTTTGATGCATTTCTTTCTGAGTTGGTTATGAATGATCATGGATCTGAGTTGGTTATGAATGATCATGGATCTGAGTTGGTTATGAATGATCATGGATCTGAGTTGGTTATGAATGATCATGGATCTGAGTTGGTTATGAATGATCATGGATCTGAGTTGGTTATGAATGATCATGGACTAAAATTTTCTATGTTGAAAGGTGGGTGTTGCATTCACTTTTTGGATGGTGGAGTTTTAGGTAGATACTGTTAATAGGATTCAGCTTAGACCTTTTAGGAACTCTACTGCAATTTAATAACTTTTTACATGCAGATAGTATCAACCCCCTCTCACTTAATGAATACATTACCCCTTGGTGAATGCAAGAGAATTGCTCGAAATACCTTGGAAGAAAATTGTAGGGCCACATTTTTGTTGGAAGCAAAAGAAAGGCTAATTGAGAGGGCTTTATATGAGGAAACAAGTTTGAGTCAGGCCCTTATGGAAGTAGTGGAAGGTAGAACTGTGGTTAGGCATGTTGTGTGGAAGGTAGAACTGTGGTTAGGCATGTTGTGTGGAAGGTAGAACTGTGGTTAGGCATGTTGTGTGGAAGGTAGAACTGTGGTTAGGCATGTTGTGTGGAAGGTAGAACTGTGGTTAGGCATGTTGTCGGATAAGAGGAATGTTAGTAGGGATGTTTTTGAAATTGGAACTTATGGTGATGGGGAAAGGGATTTGTATTTTGTTTCTAGGTATTCTTTGTTTTCAGAGGTAACGAAAAAGGCAGTTTTGGATTTGTGGTACATTGTAAGGATGAGATAGTGGGACATTTGTTCCCTAGGTGTTTGAAATTTTCCTATGGGAGATGTGCAAATTTAAAGGAACTGTTGAATATGGCCTTTACTAATGTTCTGCAAGAGTTTGCTGGTGTTTCTGCTTGTGGTCATTGTAAAATATGTAATCCTATTGAGTATTTCATGTACTCACATAAATGGAAAGAAATGTATCTGTAGAGGCAGATTTAACTGCAGATCCTGTGGGGTGTGGGTGCAGTAATACCAAATGGTATATTGGACAAAGAGAGCTGTTAAAGTGAGAATGATGAAACATTTGGGGGATATCTGCAATAAACATTTGAAAAGTCCAGTTGCTGAACAATTTATCAATGTACATACAGGAAATAAAAAAGGAAGCCAATCTGGTGGTCCCTTGCCATCAACACTCTGCAACAGAAGGAAGAAACTGTTGCTAAAGAGAGTAAAATCCCATGAGTGGAGGAGCTGCCTGGTAAGCCTCAGTAAGAAGCTGAGATCCCTTATAAGATCCTCCAAAGCTAGCTACGGAAACAAAATCGCCACTGATTCTAAGGGCAGCCACAAAACATTCTATAGCTATGTCAAGAATCGCAATGGCAACACCCAGATCTGCTCTGAGTTACAGCACAACGGCACGAAAATTACAGAACCAGCTGATACTGCCAACATCCTGGCAGATAGGTTCAGTGCTAACTTTAACCCCCCTCTCACCCCCTAAAGGGCCCATATCTGTACAGGAAGAATGCAGAGTCCCTGTAATCACATCTATGCATGTAAAAGCTGCACTCTCTAAAACCAAAAACCACAGCATCCATGGGACCGGACAACATCCCAGGCTGCTTACACGAACTGGCTTCCCACCTAAGCACCATATTCAGCCATAGCCTCATGTCAGGCTTTGTGCCTACTGAGTGGCGCACAGCAACAGTTATCCCACTTCACAAAGGGGGAGCCACCACTGATCCCAGGAACTATCGCCCCATTAGCTTGATGAGCGTGGTCTGCAAGGCCATGGAACGTATCATCATAGAACTCATAAACAAAGACATTGGTAACCTCCAAACTCTGGACCCCACCCAGTTCGGATTTGTGAAAGGCAGATCATGCTTCTGAACCTGAAAGACTTTGAGGCAGTCACCAAAGCCGTAGACGAGGGTGAGATGATTCACACAGCCTGTATTGATCTCACCAAGGCTTTTAACACCATCCCCCCATTCTGGAATTACAGCTAAACTCGCTAAACTAGGTATAAATCCCTGCGTCACCAGATGGGTTGCCAACTGGCTGACTTGACAGAACCCACACTGTAAAAGTTGCGGACTCCAAATCTGACCTCAAACCAGTGACAAGTGGAGTACCACAGGGTTCTGTCCTGGGACACCACCTGTTTGGTATCTACTTCTCTGAAGTACAGGCTAACACAAAGGCCTCTGGCTAACAAAGTTCGCAGTTGACTGCAAACTAGGAGCCATAGTAGAGTCCCCAAATGATGTGGACATCCTACAGAAGGGTCTCACTGAGACAGATGCCTGGTGTCAGAGGCATGGCCTCAAGCTCAGTGCCAAAAAGTGCATTGTCATCCCCTATGGTAACAACTCTGTACCCATGAACTGCCACATAAACGGCCGTCTACTTAATGCCGAATGTGTGATGAGACCTTGGGACCCAGGTGGACAGTAGTCTCCTATGATAATCACATTGTCACAGTAGCCGGGAAATCCTATGTGGCACATCTCATTACAAAAGGGCTCTTATCCAGGAAAGAGAGGTCATTGTTCCCCTCTACTTGGCACTCATTAGACCCATTATGGAGTGCAGCACCCCTTTTGGAATGTACCTTACAAGACATCTGCAGCAGCTGGGAAGGCCACAGAAGTACCTCACAAAGAGGATTACTGACCTCATAACAGATGCCCTACACTGTCTCAAACTCCAGCTTTACTCTTTAGCATTTCGCCTACTCTTGAGGAGATCTCTGCCTAACATATAAAGCTAATGTTAAACCCAGAGCTGTTGGACATGCTACACCTTAAGAAATTCCAATCCCTTTGAGCTACATGCTCTGGGGACCTAAACCTTGTCGCCACAAACAGGACATGCTGGAGGGATAGATTCCTATCCCAGAGACTTCATATACTCTGGAACAAGCTACCCATCTATGTCGAGCAAAGTTCCTCATTAGCATTCTTCAAGAAAAATCTTGATGGGTGGATGGGAAATAGGAAGTATACCCCGGGGATCACTTCTGTGGCTCGGCTCGACAGGGGCACAGGAAATTAACTTTCTTGGGTGGCGTAAGCCAGGGAACCTTGTTGGGCTAGACTGACTTAGTCCCTTGGGCCGATAGCCTAGTACCTGCCTATGATGGTTCGTTCTTTAGTGTGTTACCACAGCCTATTTTGCATAGAGGGGGTGATGTTAAAAAGTTGAATGAGTTGGAAAGTAAATGCATTCTGAATTTTACAACTTTATATCCCAGGGACTTAACCTTGTGGTTAACTTGGCATACTGGTTTGTACGATAAATTGTGTTTAAAAATATTTAAGAAAAATTCTCTGTGAATGTTGTTGAAAAGAATTTTCACTTTAGATATTTTTATGTATAAATAATTTGTATAGGTATTGCTATACATTTATAAGCATGTGTTTTTTTTTTTTTTTTGAGGTTTGGTACTTTAAATGCATTATGAACAGTTAACTGAGAAATTTAATTGAATGTAATTAGTAGGGGTTCATCTATATAGAAGGAGGTTTCTTTTATGGTGGTGTGGCCTTTGAAGGCGAAAGGCCGAGGTACCAGTTGTTATTGAATGTAAGTAAAAGCTTTTTGAACCGGTGCATCCAGCTTCTTTTTTTTTTCTTTTGTTTTTCTTTGATGTTTTGTACTTTTGTTTTGCCATAATGTGTTTAAGCCTCTAACTTTGATTTTTATAAAATAGTGAGTTTTTTAAAACAACTCTTGAAACAAGTGTTTAATTCAGTGAATGTAAGTTGTCAGCACACTTATGAAGTGCTACTTTTTTGTTGTTGTGTCTTTTGGCTTTTCCTGGTTAGGGGTCGCCACAGCGGAACTCCGGTCCGCTAATGATCGGTAGTTTTTTTATGTGCAGAGTTACCAGCCCTGACGCACAACCTTCAAGGAAGGTACGCCCATTCACACTGGTCTCCACGCAGAAGACGCTCTAGCTGAGAGTCGAACCGGACAGCATCATACTGCGAGGCGACAACGCTACCGCAGCACCACCCCTGTGGTGAAGTGCTACTGACAGGACAATTTACAGCACTTGACACTTGAAGATATATTAGAAGACTTTTGTGATAAGTAAATGGTTCTGATGAAGTACAGATTGAAATAGATGAAAGCATTAACTATTTCATTTTTAAATGTTTCTTATTTTTGGTTTATTTGGTTTGTTCAATAAATACTTCTCTAAGTTTTAAATTGACGATTTCTTATGGTTTTGTACTTGTCAGTATGGTCAGTATGTGAGCACTTAGATTTTAAAATACCAACCAAGAACAATGTGTTGTGGCCTTGGACCTCAACTGAGTTTTTTTTTATTTTGTACCTGCATGCACTGCACGGCACTTGCCTTACCCAGATTTCCATAGATTCATTTGATTTAACAAATTGATTACCAGTTAAGTGACCTGATTAGCAGGACCTTTTTGGGAATAATATACTAAGAAAACTCACCAAAAGCAACTAGTCAGGATACACCACGAGACACCTTCTCAAAATAAAACTTTATTCCAATGGATAAATATAAATGGATAAGCGCTTTCGCTTGCAGCTAGCAAGCTTCTTCAGATACAATTACTTATATGAAAATCCAGGGTTTTTATATTAAAACAGTATCAGCTGATCAAGTCATTGCATTCTCCAATTATACAATTAAACAATTAAATCATTAATTAAATACTTAATTAAGCTAAATGTTTGATCAATCAATTCATATCCAGGCATTGCAGATAGTGTTCTTATGCTGGCCATGAAACAAAACAGTCGCTGTCCCTGTTATAGCTATACAGTACTTGTTGGTCAGTCATATAAACAATTACTATATAATAATATATACTAAGAAAACTCTCAACCTACCAAGTATAACCTCTGAACTATATTAAATTTAGAGCCCCCTCTCTAAAGTATCAAGTCATGCAAAGTAAGCTGCTGTTTGCAGGGATGCAGGTTTGACGTTCAACCCCATCCACTATGACAATTACCTTTCAATGAGAAAGAGCAACACCCCCTCAAAGATGAACAGAGAGTTGTACAAACTGAGATCTTGCATTACATGTTAAATAATAGGTAACTCTGCTTTGGGAAGGAACAGGGAAATGTCTGTGATGTAACATTGGAGTTATAGGTCTACCTCATAAGTGGCCTTTCATAAAGTTGTGGGTTTTCAGATGGCTACTGTCATTTTTTTCTCTAAAATTATTTTATTGTGGGCTGTCAATCTGGACATCTGTATGTGTTTTTCTGCAAAGTGCTGTAGTTCTGGTGAGAATTTTCAATGCACCTTTCATATCTCCAGGCAGTTTAACATAATGTCTGAGACACTTGTTTGTGCTTTTCTGTGATGGTGTAGAGATGGAAGCTGTCTAAAGGAAATTTGTCTAATTGGCTAGAGAGTTGAAACTATTCTCCTTGATCCAAAGTGTGGGCATTCCTCTTTGGAGCACCCAAATAGTTGTTTATCAGAACATTAACTTGTTGTTGTTTTCTGCCAGGTCAAGATGGATGAAATTGTGAGGTGACCCCTTTGACAAGTGTATTAACTGCAAATAAAGACATGCTTGATGTGTTGCCTAGTGGGATTATTTGTAACTAGTTACCCGGTGGCTGCCCAAGGACAAGTGCCAGGTGTCCTTGGGTCCTGTAATCCTATAATAAACCCTTTAATTATCCATATGGTGAGAGTTGTGTGGTAGGGATTTCCCAGTTTTTGGGTGCAGTAGGGCAGCCTTCGCTTCCTCTTGGGGTTCCCATCCTGCAATGGCTTTTTGAGCTGCACTCATTGCTGTTCTGCTCCTTAAACTGTAACTCTGCACTGTATGCTGTAGCCTGATGCCCTTGCCTGGAGTCAGCATGTGCTTCGCAAGTATATGCTCTGTGGGGTGCAACACCCAAAACTTCCTCTTTTTTTTTTTTTCCCCCTCAAGTGGTGAACCAGAGCTACCTTCCTTATATTGAATGTTGGTCATAGTTATGGCTTTAGCTCTCTGTACCAGAGTCAGGTATGTGAAAGTACTGGTCAGCATTTTTTAAACATTGTTTTAATGTTTCTTGTCTTTTGAGATGTGTTCTATTGTAGTACTGTATCTGTCCTTCAGCTTGAGCACTTGACAGAAGTCGTAGATACTTGTGCATTCTAGTGAGTTAACTTGTTGTACTTGAGGAATTGCTGTCTTTACCTTTCCCCATAGTTCTCTGTACCACTTGCACAATAAACAAGCATCAGCTTTCTTTAAGACATGGAAGTCTTTTTGTAGGGTGCAGTGGATGGAAACTAGAGTGGGGGGAGGGATTGGGGATCTACCTTCTTGGTAGAATTAATACTTTAAAGAACATTATCTTCCAAGGGATGCTAGGAATCTTACACTTGTTTTAGATCCAGCATTGTGGTGAAACCCTCAAGTTCATCTGCTGAGTCATATTCAGGTGGTGGTCCTTTTCTCATGGATGATTATGTAATACATTAGTCGCACGGTTTCCTGTTTTGACTTGAGAACTGGTGTATTCACATTCTGAGAGCAAGCTGCAGCTCTGAGCAATCGCTCCTGTTAGTGGCCCTATTACACTGGGGAAGACTGTTCAGTGCTTTGTATATTAATGCACAAGATGAGTTTGGGGAGTGGGAGCATTTCTCCTCTCTGGAACTTGTTATGGTGCATTTGGGGAGGGGGACGTTACAGCAATGCTTCTCATGTTATTTGATAGTGTTTCTTGTGTTATAGGGCATGAAAAATTTGAGGTTCTTGTGTTATAGAGCATGAAACATTTGAGGTTCTTGTGTTATAGGGCATGAAACATTTGAGGAAGGTTGCAGACTTCCTTTTTTTGACCATTTGATCACTTTGTGTGTTTTCAGCGTTGGTGGCTGGGTGATTCAGGATGACTGACAGGCCGATCTGGGAACAAATCGGAAACGGCTTTGTTCAACATTATTATCACTTATTCGACACCAACAGAGGAGATTTAGGATCATTATATGTAAGTGTTTCAACTTGTTGTAGTGCTAACACTGCACTGGATTAATAAAGAGTCTGTCCTGTTGTGCAGGAGTGAGTTGCTTGTCATGTTTGTTGTTGAAAAAGCTGACCAGGCTGATATCTTTTTTTTTTTGTTTTGTTTTGTTTTTTTTTCTTGACAAGTGACGCTTGTATATATTTTGACATTCTGATTTTATTTTAGTGTCATACTATGCAAATTGCATGCTATTTATTTTTATCTTGCGTACAACATGGCTTAAACTAAAATGTGGTACATCTATTTCTTTTGTGGAATTGACTTGGGTTTTATGAATGTTTTGGCCTTCTCTGCTTAGACGTTTTTTGGTTAATGGCTAGTACGTAGGGTCATAGGTGTGTACTAGGCTAATGACCACTGAGGCCTATTGAGAAGATCATTTTCAGCGGAGAGCTAGGGAGAGGATCTCCAAAACAGTATGGGTGAAGTCATTTGTGATATAACATGAGTCCTACCAAATAACAATGGGGGGCGTTGAGATATGTGGAAGATAAACTGACGGAAAAATGTTTGGGCAAGACCATGGCCATTTCAGGAGAGAGAAGAGTGGAATTGCGTAAAGAAAAGATAAGTGCTGTGTGTAGCCAGTTGAAAACCTAATTAATGTATGCAGTTCTATAACTAGGTTAAACACTGTAAAAGGAATTTCCATTTCTCTTGTGAGATTTGGTTATTGGAAGGAAGTTTTGAGTTTGAGTGCAGATTTCTATTTTTTTAAACACTTTAATCACTTAAGACACGGGCAAAAGTACATTAATGGAAGACAAACAGTTTTAACATTTTTCTATTTGAGTACAATATGTAACGCACATTTTATTTGCTGCTATCTTCAGTCCAGCATTACAAAAAATCACTGAATTCCTACCTTTCCTTTAACTTCATTCCTCTTCCTGAACATTATTGTGCATTCATTGTTCCCACAGTTTCCATTTAGTTCTATGTAAATTTTCTCCTTCTGTTTTCTTTAGATACCTTTTCCAGATTTTCTCTTTTGTTAATCGGTAGCTCAGATACAGTTGGCATAGAATTTGATTTCCATTTTCTAGTAACTGCATTTTTACAGCCAGCAGAATTAAACTTTAGGCCTTACTATGTTTAGGCAATTCAGATCTTGTATCCCTGCTCAGAAGAATTATTTCCTTACAGCCATTTGCTCACCCAGTGTTTCTGATGGAGTACTCTGTAGAGAAGTTTTAAGTCTGCCAGTTCGTTACACTCCCAATCACACCTCCACCACTTGCTTATCTACATGTGGAAATATCTTTTGAAGTCTGCATGGGGTACAAATACCTATGCAAACACATCCCAGAGAAGATGTAAACCTTCTGGTCTTGGCTTCATACTTGAGTCATACATACGTCTTCCCATCGTTTTCTTGTAAATTGCTTTTCCAGTCTCCATGCCCATTTTTTTTCTAACCCCCTCTGATTCTTGTAGTTCACGTGCAGTGTTTCACATTCTCCACTAATTAACCCTTTAACAACTGCTTCTCTTGTAGATTCGAGTAAAACTCTACCAGCGCAAGCCTTTGCCTATCCCTTTCTCTTTGCCTGTGCTGTGAGATCAGTCCTTGGTAGGGTATGCAGTCTCTAGCCTGCAATCCAAGTGTCGCTTTGGCCTCATCACATGCTTGTTTTTCCTCCTCGAGTTATTTGCTGCCAATGTCTTGGTTCTTTTGCCAAGTTTCTCCAGTAAATTCCGGCTGTCTTGCCTATTTTCTGTACCCCTATTTGCAGTCATTCCTATTGGCAAAATCTTCTTTCTCCATTCTTGTGTTGGCTTAGTTCTTCGAACACTTACTGCTACTTTAAGAATATGATCTACATGGTGGTGGTTCTCCTTAAGGAGCTGCATCCAAAATTCCGTGCTCTCTCTCTCTCTCCTTTAACTTCCCCCTTGGTTTGTCAGTCTCTTTTTCACTTTGAATTGTAAATGTCTGTGTTATGTATACGAGTCTTAACTGTGCAGTCCTAAAGTATCCCTTCAGACCAGGTAAACCTAAACCACCTTCCTGTATTGGAAAGGTCTTAACTCTCGCTCTCTTCCCCTCCAAGATAAATGCTTTCAGTTCATTAATTATAGTCTACAGTCTCTGCTCAGGTTGAAAGTATGGCTTATCTCTATACAGCACTAAAGGGATTAAACACATTTTTGCTGCGTGTATCTTGCTGTCCATATCCAAGTGTCTCCAATTTCTCAATTTGTGTATTATCTTTTGTTTAGTGTCTTCCTACATAACCTTAGCTGCCATAACAGACACCCTTTTTATTCTTTACTCTTAAATACTTCATCTTATATCCCCATAAATGTGGGTATTCCTGAACCAATTGTGTGTGGGTACATAACCTATGGCTCTAGCTAGTGTTTTATCTTAATTTTATATCCCGAAAAGATCTGAAGCAGTCTCCAAATGTTCCACAACAGTCTGATGTCTTTTTTTCTGGATTTATCAGGTACAAAATATCTGCAAACAAAGCCAACTTTTCTTGATTACCATAGCAATTATGCCCTTGAAGTTCTGAGTTCCTTATTTTCTTTGCCAATGGCTGTAAATATAAAGCAAATGACAAAGGGGAAAGAGAACACCTCTGCCCGTTTCCTCTGTTTAAACACAGCTTCTCTGAGAGGAACCCTCCCAATTTAATTCTTGCCTCCATTCCTATATATATCCGTCTAAATAAGTTCATTATTGTATCTGGGAATATAAATGCTTCCAGTGCCCTGCTCATAAAATCCCAGCTTTCTTTGTCAAATGGGTAATCCCATCAAGACCTACCAACAACACAAGTGTTTTTTGCATTCTTCCCTCTGGATCATCATTATTCAATTAATGTTGTCAAATGCTGGCCTCCCCTCCAAAAACAAAACTGTGATCCATATCTGTCAATTCTGGCAGCACTTTTGACATTGTTTTAGGTAGTATAAACATAAAGACTTTTATAATTCTGGTTTAAAATTGAAATGGGTCTATATGAAGCTGGGTGTTTGCCATCTGTAGGTAACACAGCCACAACAACTTCTGTGATGTACAAGCGTCCCCTAATTTTAAATTACTTTTAAGATCTTTATTACTTTCTACCCTCTGAATTTCTAGACTTCCACAGGAATACCATCTCTCTGTTCTTGGGAGACTTTCCTGAAGATTCATTATACATCACTGTTGTATCTCCTCACCTACTATCTTTAACTGTTGGTTGTTCAGTCTCATTTAACTCTAACCTTAGCATAATTACATCTTTTCTAAATATTTCTATTTGTACTCATTCTTGATTTCTACAATTCTATGCTTCATACAAATTTTCATAATTTCCTGAATATCTCTAAAACCTGTACAAGATCTCTTATTACTTTCCTTGTTATAGGTTCCCTAAGTTTGGCAACAACCCTTTCATCATTCGGTTGCCCAAGTCATTGTGCTAAAAGTTTTTGTGCTCTTGAATTGTTGCTTAACTGTAGTCTTTTAAACTCCTGTACATTATCCAGGTACTCTTTCTCTTTAGCACTCTGCGTTTGTTCCTCCTCTTGCTCTGTGAGATTCCCCATCGTTCTGCAGTAATTTAATCTTTGTCAACCCATCCATGTAATTTCTGTAACTTCTTGACCATATCTTTCTCTTATTTCAACCCGGTTTTCAAATTCCCATCTTCATTTTATCCTAGTCACTAGCTATATCTCATTTCTTCCCTAGTAACTCTGAAATAATTTTTATTGCCCTTTCCTTAAAATTCTCTAACAGGTAGTTGGGAAAGTGCCAGTGTCTTTACTTCATTACCCTGTATTTTTCTTTGTTTTTATTTGTGCATAATCTGGAATAGTTACTGGATGTGTGTCAAAGCTTTCAGTTAAATAGACGTAACTGAAGTGTTATATCTGATGTTGCCAGTCTTCACATAAACCTTGACAGTGGGTTCGGATCCGAATCTCTGAACCATCTCGGCTGTTCCAGCTCGCACCATCCAAAAACTCTTCAGCTAAGCTCTACCCATAATGCTCCTCACCAGATAACCTCAGATCTTGTTTGCCACTTCATAGTGCCAGATGTATTCTCTCCTTAACTCTCGGGTGATAGCAGATTTCTAAACTGCAAGTTTTTCTTGTCTTTCCTTATGAGTAGCTGTTCATTTCTTTCCCTTTCTTTGAGTTCCTTCAATTTCTAGTTTGTGTATGTCTGTTATATTTACCTTTTGGTAGTCTTTACCCACCATAGTTGGGACATTTCTATTACCTTAACTGGTATTTTTTCATACCATTGTTGATACTTTGTTGATTTGTCCTCCTCTGTGTGTTGCCTTAAAAAGACTCTTTCCCCTTGTAGCATTTTGTGTCTGATTTCTCATGGCGGACAAGCCGGTTAAAGGCACCTCTGGTTTAAAGACGTGTCTTACGTGACAGAAAAATGCAGAATTCTGACTGACATACTCATTGCGTATATTGTCATGGGGCTGTTCATTTGCAGGAGGACACTGACATTTGTCATAGCTTCAGCCATAGGGTACTAGTTCACAAAAACAAGCTCATTTTGAAAGGCCTGGAGTCCGAATTTGAAGAGTCCTTATCTAGATCTCGGACAGAGGCTAGTTCTCTACTTTCTCTTCTTCCAGTAAATGAGAGAAGCCTAAGAAAGAGAAGTCAGTCTGTTCTGAGTGTTTCTTTGGAACTGCCACCTAAAGTAGCCAAGATTCCTACAGTTCCAAAAGTCTCCCTGGAACAGATAGGTCAGACAACTCTGCCGTTGGTGCAGGTTTCTGCGCAGACTTCTTTGGCGCCGATTACAACTTCCTCCACATCAGTGCCAGAAACCTAGGAACCAAAGGAATTTTCCTTCAAGTAACTTCCACAGCATAGATATTCTCCCTCGGTTGACCCCTTTGCGGACAGCCCTCAAGAGTCCATTCCTGGAGAGACATCCACACAGATCACTTTCTATTTCCTCCAACCAATCCACCAAGAGCTTAACTGAATCTGATATGAGGATGGTGGATCAGCTCCTTGTGGTGAGGGGATCATCTTTGCTGACAGTTCCTAGCACTTATGGTGTTGGAATCTTACCTATTACCACCCTGGTCTTTATTCCTCCTCAGACTTCAGCTGAGGCTTCGGAGTCTCTGGTGTTGACCATCCCGGCATTGACTGTTTCGGTGCCAACCAGAGCTCCTTCTCCAGCACCAATAACTACACTGAGTTCTTCGGGTTTGTCGAATCTGGAGACCCCCTCGGGGTCGCAGCTTTGGTTCCAGGGGGCTGGCTTTCACGTTGGCTTTTTTGAAGTCATCCATGGTCATCTGTCCTGCTTATGCAAGCTTGACCCTGGCTTCGGCCTCAGAAGCAACTTCCTTGGTGCAGGTTGGGACCGTGGTTCCAAAGGCGTCTTTTGGTTCCGGGCTCGCATCTCTCTATGGGGGTCCTGTCTTCCAGGTTATTAAGAGGGTTTTGTCCATTGTGGGCAATCAGTCATTGCCATCCCCATTTGCCAACCCCGTTGAGCCAAACCTCTGGCCTTCCCCTCAGCTGGAACTTCCTCCAGGCTCTTCCCTGGGACATAGGGCACAAAAGTCTGAGTATCTAACCACAGTGGTTATATCCTCCTCTTGATACCTCTGCGGAGCATCCCACCAAAGAGGTTTCTGTGAAGAGAAAGTGCAAGAGGAAGCCCTTGGATTCCCCTGAGGAGTCACTCACGAAGATACTGATTTTCAATGAGGAAGGTTCCCCAAAGTCTCCCCTTGATGATGTTTCGTTTGGGGATATCATAGAGATCCTGAAACAGAGGGGTGGCTGGACTTCTCCAACCTTCTTGCCCAACCCACTCCCTCTTGGATTTCTCTGTCCGCTGACTGTCTTTTTAAGCAAATAGCATAGCGGGCCTGGAAGTTGCTAGATTCCATCTAGCCGTTCCCTAAGAGACCGGACCGTATACTTTCAGCACCTAAGGATCAACAGCACTGGGGTAAAGGAATTCCAGTAGAAGCCATGGTGGTAGCGGCAGCCACCAGAAAGGAACTTGCCGACAAAGGTCCAACTATCCATCCTCCTAATAAAAAATCTAGGACTGTTGATAGGTTTGGTAAGCATGTTTATGCCTCATCTACCTTTGCTCTCAGGTCTTTGAACTACATGGCACATTCTACCAGGCTTAGAGAGATCTGATTAAAGAACTATCATATACTCTGGCAGGAGCAGTAGCTGAAGGGGTTCGAGGCAAAGTGACTTCTCAACTTCCCATCCTTGAATTGATTTCCAACTCGTCAGTGAGGCTAATTGCTCATGCAGCTGAAGGGACGACGAGAGCAGTGGCTTCAGGCATATAGCCATCAGGAGACACGCCTGGATGCGTTTGTGAGTTTGCGGAGCCATTCAAGTTTTTCGTCAACATTCTGTATGGCAAAGCATCCCTGTTTGTCCCCAAAGTTAGAGACGCTAGCCAGATGTGAGAAAGATGGAAAGACTTTTTCTGCCGTAGGCGTACACCTTTCCACTCCCCAGCGACCTTATTCCAGGAACCAGTGGAGTAGGAGGTGCTGGTTCAAGAAGTTCGAAGGCCCTTTCCAAGACTCGTGTGGCAGTGACTTCTTCCAGGGTAGGGGGGGGGGGAGTAATAATAAAAGACGCAGAGAAAGAGGCAGAGGTGGCCCACAGAGTCAGGGTTCCAGGGATTCTTTCCCTGGGAACTCCTGTCAGTATTCCTGAAAGGAGGCCCGATTGCCGTCCTCTGGATGCAATCTGGGGGGGGGGGGGTTTATCCCTGCACCAATTTGCCTGGCTAAGGATAACAAAGGCATTATTTGGTGCAGAGAATACAATATCACCTTCTTAGCACAACCAAACAGTGTAATCAAAATCCCATACATTTCATCCAGTCCCTGGGAGGCAGCAGTCATAGAAATTCAAAACCTGTTCAACAAGAGTCATCTAGGCAGTCCCACCAAACCAGACAGTTTCTGGAATTTACTCAAGATTCTTTTTAGTTCCAAAGAAGATGGGGGATTGGAGGCCAATCTTGGATCTCAGCATGCTGAACAAATCAGTTCAGCAAACCAAATTTCGGATGGTCACTGTTCAGTCCATTCTTGGGAAACGACAATTGGATGTGCTCAGTTGATCTTCAGGATGAGTATTACCACATAAAGATAGACAGGCTAATCACCATGGATATCTACATCCCACCCTCACCCCCCTTTAAAGGAAACCACTGTAAAAAAAACTTCTGTAAAGCTAATTTTGGGCTTCTGAAAACAGAGGTGGTTAACTTCATGACACCCATGCAAATGGAAAATTAGGTGCATGACTGTTGAATCGTACACCAGTGCATTGTATGAGCACATACACAAGTACATGGAACGGGCCATACCAGCCAGAACCAAGATGCACTCCTCCAAAAAAAGGAAGCCAATCTGCTGCTCCCCCACCATAAACAAACTCTACAACAGAAGGAAAAAACAGTTGCAGAAAAGGGTGAATTCCCAAGACTGGAAAAACTCCCTTGTTAACCTTAGCAAAAAAATGAGATCCATCATCCAATCTTCTAAAGCTAGCCATGAAAACAAAATTTCTGCAGATTCTATAGACAACCACAAGGCATTCTATAGTTAGGTAAAGAATCTATATGGCAGTACTCTGATCTGCTCTGAGTTACAGCACAGTGGCAATACATACACAGAACCAACAGATATTGCCAACATATTGGCAAACAGGTTCAGTGCGAACTTTACCCCCTTCAGGCCCTATAACAATACCTGAAGAATGCCAAGTCCCTGTTCTCACAGGTAAAAACAGCACTGTCCAAAGCCAAGAATATAGCTTCCATAGGACCTGATAATATCCCTGACTGTGTTCTACGTGAATTAAAGTGAACTGGCACCACACCAGAGTACCCTGTTCAATCATAACCTCATTTCAGGCTTTGTTCCCACCGAATGGCGCACTGCTACGATCATCCCACTGCACAAAGGACTAGCGACTACAGACCCTGGGAACTACCGCCCCATTAGTCTGAATAGTCTGATATGTAAAGCTATGGAGCGCATCGTCATGGACCTTATAAATAAGGACATAGGGAATCTCCAAACTCTGGACCCCACACAGTTTGGGTTTGTGAAAGGTAGATCATGCTTGCTCAACCTGATAGACTTTTTAGTCTGTCACCAGAGCTGTGAATGAGGGCAAGGTAGTTCACACAGCCTGCCTAGATCTTGCCAAGGCCTTCAGCACCATCCCTCACTCAGGAATCGGAGATAGACTCCCTAAACTATGCATAAATCCCTATGTTATAAGATGGGTTGCCAACTGGCTCATTGATAAGAACCCACACTTTGAAAGTAGCGGACTCCAAATCTGACTATTTTATTTATTTTTTATTTTATTTAACATTTGTTGACTGGGAATGTCCGACCAGGTTCCACAGAGCCTGTTTTCAGCGGAGGCCCGGGGAGAAATGCTCCATATGCATGTCTTTGGAATGTGGGAGGAAACCGGAGTACCCAGAGGAAACCCACGCGAACACAGGGAGAACATGCAAACTCCACACAGAAGGCACTCCTGCCGAGAATCGAACCGGAGAACCTCTTGCTGTGAGGCGACAACGTTAACCGCTGCACCACTGTACCGACCAGTTACAAGTGGTGTCCCACAGGGATCAGTCCTAGGTCCTCTCATGTTTGGCATCTACTTCTCTGAAATTCAAGCCAACACAGAGAGTCTGGCTGACCAAGTTTGCAGATGATTGCAAACTGGGAGCCATTATTGATTCTCGAACTGATGTAGGCATTCTACAAAAAGGCCTCACTGACATCAATGACTGGTGCCAGAACCATGGCTTTGAGCTCAGTGCCAAAAAGTGCATTGTCCTTCCCTTTGGGAAAAATTTGGTGCCCGTGAACCACCACATAGGTGGTAGTCCACTAAACACCGAAGGTGTGATAAGAGACCTGGGGACACAGGTTGACGGCAACCTCTCCTTTGATAACCACATTGCCACTGCAGTCAGAAAGCCATTCTGTGTGGCACATCTGATTACAAAAGGTTTCTCATCCAGGAAGAAAGGGGTCGTAATCCCTCTCTACTCGTCCCTTATTATACTTATTATAGAATACAATGCCCCATTTGGTATGTACCTCACTAGGTACCTACAACAACTGAAAAGGCCACAAAAATACCTCATTAAGAGGATCTTGGGCCTTAGACATGTGCCCTGTATGGACAGACTCAAAAACTCCAGGTATACTCTCATTGCCTACTTAGAGGCGATCTCTGCTTGACCTGCAAAGCCATGTCTGACCTAGAGCTGCTAGATATGCTACATCTAAAGAAGTCCCAATCCCTCCATGCCACACTCTTCAGGGACCTAAACCTCATTACCACAATAAACCGAACATGCTGGAGGGACAGGTTCCTAACCCAGAGACTTCCCATTCACATCAAGCAGAGCACTTCACTGGCCTTTAAGAGAAATCTTGGTGTGTGGATGGGCAATAGGAAGTTCACCCCTGGGGATCACGTCAGTGGCCTTGCTTGACTGAGGCACTGGGAACTAACTTTGAGTGGCATGATGCCAGGGAATCTTTTGGGCTAGGCTTGTATAGGCTCCAGGGCTGTTGGCCTAGTACATAGCTATGAAGCTATGAACAAATGGTCCAGCAGGTTTATGTGCTGCTGGCTGGAGGCCAGTCACCATCAGTTCAGGGCACTGCTCTTGGGTCTCACTACAGCCCCCAGGGTGTTCACCAAATGCATGGCAGTGGTAGCATCTCATCACAGACTGCAAAGATTCCATGTGTTTCTATGTCTAGACTGGCTCCTTACCACTCCCACCAGGCGTCTTCTCGTAGAGGCTCAAGACTACACACTTCTGCTTTGCGCTAACTTTGACAATACCATAAACTACAAAAGGTCCCATCTAGAGCCATCTCAACAGTTGGAGTTCGTCAGAGAAGTGCTCAGTACAATCACAAGTATTGCATCCCTGCCCATAAAGACTAAAGAGGATAAAATCACAAGTCTTCAGATTGTTCACAACAACAACAAAGTACCAGCAGGACTCCTTCAAGCTCTAGGGTCGATGGCAGCCTCTTTTACTCTAGTTCTTCAGTGGCTTTTTTCAGTGGCTTCTGGAATCTCAATGGTCCATGTTAGATCAAGGAAAAAATGAGCCAGCAAACTGTGTGCTGTAAAATATATTAAAATATATTTATTGGGTTAGAAAAAAGAACAAAAAAAAAAAAACAGGCTGGTTTCGGCTAGAATATTTTCATAGCCTTCATCAGTGTTAAAGACAAAACCATTAATTTGTTCCTTTTATACAATAGTATAAATTTATTACATACTGTGATTGGTTACCTCATAAATATTCAATGTTCTGTAGTCCTATCTCACCTTCTTTCTTACATATGGGACTGGAGCCGAACTTTGGCTCAGACTCTGCCTATTTACAAGCTGGAAGTCTTCTAGTTGGCTCGTGGCTAGGTAGGTATCCCATGGTGCACCAGTACAATCCCCAGATCTCATTTGCCGCGTCGACTAGTTTGGTTGTACTTCTCTTTGGCTCTGGCTAAGTTTTTTGGAATTTGTTCACAGTTTTTGTACTTTCTAGTCTAAACTGTTATATCATATTTGTTTAGTCATCGTTGGCGTAGTTTAGTATGGTTACCTTTATAATTGTGTGAGTGTGTGCAATCATTTGGTAATTGCCCTTTTGGCTTCCTTGTTTTGGTATCCTATGTGCTGGTTTTCATGTTATTTAGCATTTGTAAGTGCCTTT
The DNA here is from genome assembly GCF_019279795.1 of Protopterus annectens. Classification (NCBI taxonomy): domain Eukaryota; kingdom Metazoa; phylum Chordata; order Ceratodontiformes; family Protopteridae; genus Protopterus; species Protopterus annectens. Next base: position 544,573,471 of record NC_056742.1, on the reverse strand, counting down.
TGCACTCAGGCTGTGTGTTATTAGGAATAAGTCTTAAGTTTTTGGCGGATGTTTGCTTGCTAAATTGTTAGCGTCGGTAACAGAACGAGGTTCTGTTTCCTTATTTAGTATATTGAAAGTTTCACTGTATTTCTGCTGGAGTGTGCGACTTTCCTGCCTTTGTATCTTAACTAGGTCTGTTTTAGTTAGAAGACCTAGTTGTTTTCCGTTCGCCTTCCTGCCCGGGTTATGCCTGTTTAAGTTAGAGGACCCGGTCCTTGTGTCTTTCTCTTTCCTGCAGGGCTAGGCCTGTTTAAATTAGAGGACCTGGTACTCTCCCTTTTCTTTCTGTGTGTACCCATGTCTGAGAATGTCCAAAGAAAGTAAGGACCATAAGCCATCTGGCTTTAAGAAATTTATTAAATGCTCACAGAAGATGTCCATCACGGATGACCACAGTAACTGCGTTAACTGTCTGGGGGCCATCCACTTACAGGAAACCTGCTTATTTTGTCCCTCGTTCAGTGCTAGGGTGTTGCAAGAACGTAAAAATAAGCTTATCCTAAAAGGTCATCTCAAACCTTCCTTTGAGAAAGATCTGGCTAGCTCTTCCTCTTTTTCTAGATCTCCGGGATCTAAAAAGGAAAAGTTCTCTAGGAGGCCCTCCCCGGCACTGGCTGGTGTCTCGGAGCCACCTCTTAAAATCACTAAATCTGTTAAGTCCACTGTTTCATCTGCTCCACAGAGTTCTGTGCCGATTTGGAGCAGTAATGCGATTACAGGGTCGGTTCCAAGTATTTCGGAGCCGACCGCTGTGTCCATTTCACAGAGCCGGTCTGTGGATCCTCTACCGGTCTTCTCTATATTGAAGTCTCTGATAATACAGAGATCCCGCTCTCCTACTCTGTCATCCAGGTCTTCCAGGAGTTTATCGGAAGAAGATGTGGCGCGGGTAGTGCTGACACTGTTGAAGTCATCTGCTTTACCTAAACTGTTGTTTTATTCTGACCCAGTCGGTTCTGGATCTACTTGAGTCAGTTAAGCCCCCTTCGATCATTCTTCCTCCGAGCCATGTTGGTCTTTTGGAGCAAGTGTGTTTGGTACCACTGGTGGAACCTTCAGCTACAGCTCCCCCTGTGGCTGTTTCGGAGCAGAGTTCTGCTCCAACACCCTCGGTGCCGTCCGTAGTGTTTAGGGGCCGAAGCTCCCTGGTAGAGACAGAGATGCTTGGAACCGAATTTTAGTTCAGAGTCTTCCTCTCAGCACGTCAGCGAGGGTGAGTTTGGCCCTATGTCTGTCTGTGGAGCTGACTGCATCCTCTGCCTCCTCGGAGACGGGGAGATCTTGGGAGCCGGAGAGGTCGGCATTCGAGATGGAGGAGTGTGCTGTCCCGATCGTCATTTCCTACCAGAGGTTCCGACACTCTCTTCCCCCTAAGGAACCTACTTCTGTCTCAGCTCCTACTCTCTCCGTTGACAGCAGAGACCCTCTGCCTCAGGAGCCACCGGCTGGTTGCCCCCACTCTTCCGAGACCTCCCCGGAATATCCTTTTGAGGAACCTCCACGGAAGAGAACATGTAAGAGGAAGCATGTAGACTCCCAGGATGATTCTCTGACACTGACCTCGAGGAGTCAGAAGGGTCCCTCAAGTCATCCTGTGATGATGTCTCCTTCGTAGACATCCTGGAAATCCTAAAACAGAGGTGCGGCTGGCCCACTGTCACCCCTTCTGATGAGGAGTCAGACTACCTGATGGCTTTCAGGTCTCAAACTTCAGCCTCTTGGGTGTCCCCACCTTTCAACGAACTGATGGAGCTAGTTAGTCGAAAGGTGTGGGATACTGCTGATGCTGTGAAGCCAGTCCCCAGGAGACCGACTAAGTTTCTTTCTGCCCCCCCCCCCCAAGAAAAGGATTTTTTTGTCTAAAGGTGTTCCCGTAGATGCCATGGTGGTGGTGGCGGCCACTAAGTAGGAGCAAGCTGAGACAACTTCTATTCATCCGCCGAATAATGAGTCTCGAACGATGGACAGATACGGGAAGCTTATCTCTTTTCTTCAGCGGCATTTACCCTTAGATCGCTGAACTCTCACTTCACGAGGCTTCAGAGAGATCTCCTTTAAAGAGTTAGGAGGTTCTCTACAAGGTACATGTACTGAGGGAGTCCCTGACATGGTGTCTGCTCAGTTGTCCACCTTGAACTCTATCGTCAACTCTTCCATGCGGCTTAATTTGTATGGAGCCAATGGCACGAGTAGAGCAGCGGATTCTGGAATTTCCCTAAGGCGTCATTCCTGGATGAGTTTGTGTAACTTTGCGGAACTGTTCAAGTCTAACTTTACCAATGCTCTCTTCGGTTCCTCATTGTTTGGACCCAAGGTAAAGGACACTCTCACCCGGTGCGAGCAAGAAGGACCATACCCTAAGGGTCAGAGGGGTGGTAAGATGTTGTTCAAGGAGTCTCAGAGGTTTTTCCAGGATGCACCGGGAGACTCCTCCTTCAGAGGCAGAGGAGGAGGAAATGGTAGACTTCCTAGAGGCAGGGGTGGTCCGCAAAACCAAGGAGGTCGTGATTCCTTTTGGGGCTGGCCTTACCAGCGCTGCTGATGTGGGGCCTGACTGTGCTTCTCTGGGGCCGGTCGGGGGTTGTGTTTCTTTGTATCCAGAAGCCTGTCTGGGTATCACTCGACAAGTGGGTACAAAGAATTATTACCAGAGGTTATGTCATACCTTTTTCTCTTCCACCTTTTGTTCCCAAGAGGATCCTGGATGTTCCACCCAATCACAGGGATCAGGCCACTGTAGAGGTCAACAAGTTGCTGCAAAAAAAGTCATCCAAACCGGCCCAACAGACCAAGTAGGATCCGGAACTTACTCCAGATTCTTTTTAGTGCCAAAACGTACAGGGGACTGGAGGCCCATTTTGGACCTCAACAGATTGAATAAATCAGTAAAGGATAAGTTCCGAATGGTGACACTGCAGTCTATCATCCCGTTCCGAATGGTGACACTGCAGTCTATCATCCCGTTCCGAATGGTGACACTGCAGTCTATCATCCCGTTGTAGGGAAAGACAATTGGATGTGCAGAATAGATCTCCAAGACACCTACTGCCACATAAAAATGGACATGGCATTGAGGAGTCGTCTACGCTTCCGGCTGGGAGCCAGTCATTACCAGTTTCGTGTTTTGCCCTTTGGCCTCACCACAGCCCCCAGGGTGTTCACCAGTTGTATGGTGGTAGTGACAGCTCACCTGAGATGTCAAGGATTCCAGGTGTGTCTATATCTGGACGACTGGCTCTTGACTGCCCCCACCAGGCATCTACTCCTTCAAACCAGGGATGCTACCATTCAGCTTTGTGCCCAGCTGGGAATTTCTATAAATTGGGAAAAATCTGCTTTATTGCCCTCTTGATCTGTGATTTTTATAGGCGCAGAGATGGACACAGTAGACATGTTGGCTTGTCTTCCTGTAGAAAGGGCACAGAATCTGGTTCAAGTTCAACGTCTTTTCCCCTTAAGAAAGGTCAAAGCCAAGACTATTCTGCAGTTTTTGGGGACCATGGCTTCCACCATATTATTAGTCCCACTAGCCAGACTACACATGTGAGGATTTTTCAGTGGCTCCTGTCGTCCCAGTGGTCCTTTCAGTACCTACCATTTATCTCATGACATTCTGCTGACAAGACTCTTGCAAGAAGGACCTCCTTCGGTAGACTCTACCCAGTCAGTTAACCACAGGCATTTCATTTGTTCCTCACCAACACATTGCCACTGTGACCACAGATGCCTCACAGGGTGGGGGGCATTATCTAGGCAGGACTGTCCAAGGCACATGGCAAGATCACGAGGCTCACCTGCGTATCAACATTCTAGAGATGAGGGCGGTGCATTTCACGACCTTCTGCCTTTGGGGACTATTGCAATACAATCGGATATGTCGGTAGTATGGTATATCAACAAACAGGGCAGAACCAGATCTTACCCACTCTATCGAGAGGCCATGTGAGTTTGAAAATGGATGATATCTTCCCAGTGTTTTCTGATGGCAACGCACATTCCAGGGACAACCATTGTGATGACCAACAAGCTCAGCTGGGCAATCCTGATGCCTCACAAGTTGTCTCTGAAACAGGAAGCAGAGGAACAGTTTTTCCGCAGATGGGGACAGCCTTGCTGCATTCTCTTAGCCAGCCCAATCAGTGCCAAATGCAGCAGCTTTTCTCCCCCCCCCCCGGGGGGAATCGCCGTGAGACGCACTTGTTCACGATTGGCCCCTGGGTTTCATGTATGCCTTTGCTCCCTTCCCCTCTCATTCCCAAGGTTATTCAGAAAGCAAAACGGCTGGGAAGCAAACTGATCCTCATTGCTCCTTACTGGCCTCGTCAAGTTTGGTTCCCCTTCATCGGGCCTCTTCTCCTAGACTATCCTTGAATCCTGGACCCAGTTCCAGATCTATTGACTCACATGTTAGGTTCGTGTCATCCCTCCTTACACACCCTTAATTTGACAGCATGGCTGTCC
>NC_056742.1:544450638-544568468 GCF_019279795.1 Protopterus annectens | reverse complement strand
TATGTATGTCTTGTTTTCTTGAGTGGATATTTTATTATCTTTGTTATTCATTACTGTAGCAGTCTTATGTAATTAATGACTGTTATATTTTGTTGGCAATTGTATATTTTTCTGCTTGCTGTACATTGCATGATCTACTACCATATTATGTTCTTATACAACTGTTTTGTATTATATGGTGTTCAGCTGCTCCTTGAACCAAGGTCATGGCTGGAAAGGGTCAATAGTTCAGCCCACATATTTGGTCTGCAAATAGCAATAAATAACTATCCTCATGTCAATCAGTCCTTACATTTAAGTTTGCCATTATTATACGTGTAAATCCATGCATCACAAACGTCTCTTCAGTCTAGTCTTGATATCAGTTTTAATTTAACATTGTTCCTTAAACAAAAACATGCATATAAGTTAATGTTTTACAATATAATTTGAGATCAGGAATGATCTAGTAACCATATTGGTTTATTTTGACTATATTACAAATCTTACTTTTCCAGTGGCTTCATGCCTTCTCTTACATTCTAATTAAACAGATGTACGTCTTGGGCGCTTTGTTGTATGTATCCACTTCAAACTCAATTCACATTATAGAATCCTATACAGCCCATTTTAACTAGGGAGTTCTGTTTTTCATCTCTAATAGTTCTCCGCTCCATATGTTTAATCTGTGTAATTAGCTTTGTTAACTTTGTTTATTTATGGTATATCTTTGGTATTTCATTTTCTAGCTATGGCTGTCTCTCTCTTTGTATAGAGTGAATCTGTATTGTTTACATTTGCATTTTTACAAACTGCACAATTCCATTTCATAGCGCACTTACTGTTTTGGTACTGATTGATGATGTAACCATTACAATACCAGTAAACCTCTTATCAGATGATCTGTGCTTATATTTTACTTTCAGTAACTTGCCATTGTTATGCAGACCAGTCTAAATATCACAATCGGGTAATCTACATAATCTTAATCTCAGTTTTGATCTGCCATTGTTTCTTAAATAAACACATTAGTTAACTTTTTACAGTATCATTCGATATCAGCGATTAACTAATGATCATACTATTTTCACTATATTACAAATCTTAACAAATGGACCAGTGATTTCACAATGTGTATTGTACTCTGCTTTATTAAAAAGATACACATCTTAGATACTTTGATCAGTGGCAGTCCTCTTCAAACTCACTTTCCATTACAGAGTCTGATACAGCTCTTTTTAGTATAGAATTATGTTTCTAATCTCTGATAGCTATCAGTTCCATATTGTTGGACTCTGTAACCATGCTAACCACTCTTTTTGATGCTTTATTTTTAGTTTCCCATTTCTAGTTATAGCTTTCTTAACCACTATCAACACAAAAGCTAGGAATGTTTCCACCTCTTTAGTATGTTGTTTTACACCAACTCAACATCTCTATTAAATTCTCTTCCACAAATAAAAGTTAGCATATTATTCAGTTCATTTTTGTATTAAAGCAACTCCTTATATTCCTAAAATATATGCTGTAAAGAAACCCCTTTTGTGCCTTCACATCCCTTACACGTGCCTATTACCTTTGGGATTTTTTCAAGTCTTGTAAGGGTATGGAAATATCTGTTTAAACATTTTCATGCAAAAAGATCTAAATTTTCTTGATTTAATTGCATGTATAGGGTTAAGAGATATATTCTACCACTGATAATCTGTAATATCTTTAATTGTTCACTCTGTTATGTTTACCTTTATACTGTATTGTCTTCTCAAATTTGATATTGCCTTGTATGTTGTACTCGTTCAGTTCTGCCATTTCTTATCTGGCTTCAGTTTTAAAATCTATTTGTTTAACAAAAATTTCTATCCAAACACCACGTATCCTCCTTGAACTTTAACATTAGGTTTATAGGTTAGTAGGCTAATGGCCCTAGGGTCTTTACAAGCCTAGCCATGTAAAAACCCGAGTACCCGTATTGACCATATTTATACAGTCATTGTTAGAGTGATTCTTTGATCAGTACCAACTGCCCCTGCCCATGAGGGACATAGGTGCCATGCCTGGGATGAATTTACAGTCACCCATCCAGATCAAGGTTGCGTTTGAATAGGGTCATTGAGGAGCTCTGCTTCACATGGAGCGGGAGCTTATTCCAGAGGAGTGGTTATCACTGGGAGATATAGTTGTCTGTCTAGCATGTTCTGCTAATTTCACAGGCTAGGTTTAGATCCCTAAAGTGAGTTATTCTTATCCCATTTGATTTGCGAATGTGCAGCATTTTCATTAGGGCAGGATCTGAGACTGATCTGTATGCCAGGCACAGGTCGCCTCTCAGCAGCCTATATGATACAGAGTACAGTGACAGGGCTTTCAGTCTTGCCATGTATGTCATGGTTTGGAGGCCCTAGATTCTCTTGGTAAAAACCTCTGTGGTCTCTCCAGTTGCTCCAGGTGTCTGGTGAGGTACATACAGAAGGCAGCATTGCACTGATTTAGTGGTCTGATAAGGGTCGAGTACAGTGGAGCTATAACCTCCCTGGTCTTGGATGTGATGCCCAGTGTAGAAGCCTTTTCTTATCAGTATGGGCAATACTGTATGATGATCGGCATTTAGATTGCTATCAGCCTGTGTTCTCAAGTCATGCACCACTGAGTTTCAGCTTAGAGAGGTGCTATCTATGTCATGATTAGCAGGGGCCACTTCTTTGCCAAAGGGGATAATGAGGCATTTTTTTTGTGTTCAGTTTTAGTCCGTGAGTTTGGGAACAATCATTTGTCTGCATCAGCCCTTTCTGTAATATGTTAACATTGTTGGGGACTCTATGATTGTACACAGTTTACAGTCATCTGCAAACTTGGTAATCCACAGGCCATCTAGATTCACCTGGACTTCAGAGTAATAGATTCCAAACAGTAGAGGGCCCAGTTCAGATCCTTGTGGTTACCCCACTGGTAACTGGTGTACTGGAGGAGGTGGACATCCAAACTTTGATGGTGTGCATTCTGTCTGTGAGACAGTTGGCTACCCATCTTGTAATGTCTAGTTTAATCCCCAGCTGGGAGAGTTTCTCTGATACTTGAATGGAGGATTGTATCAAAAGCCTTGGCTAAATCAAGATGCGCAGTATGTACTGTTTTTCCCTCATCCAGGGCTTTGGTGACATTCTCATAGAAGTCCACCAGGTTTAATAAGCAAGATTTACCCTTGACTAAGCCAAACTGGGTCAGGTCAAGAGTTTGAAGGTCACCTATGTCCTTGTGGATAAGGTCCATGATGATTCTTTCTATGGCATTGCAGATAAGGCTTGTTGGGCTTATAGGTCAATAGTTTCCAGGGTCAATTGATGGACCCTCTTTGTGCAAGGGGACTACTGTTGCTGTTCTCCACTCTCCTGGGACAAAGCCAGTTCTCAGGGTATGGTTAAAGACAGTGCCAAGTGTTTCCACTAGTTCTTGTTTTAGATTGATTAGTAAGCAGCCTGGGATGATACCTGGTCCCAAAGAGGCTGTTTCAGGCCTTGGAGAGTGCTTGTATGACCTCTTCTTTGGAGATGCTTGGTAGAGGACTGCCGTCTGGAATGCTTTGGGGTATGTCATGTGGGGATGGGGGTGAAGTTACTGCCAAATCTGTCGGCTAGCAGGTTACCAGTTTCCTCAGGTTCAGTCTGAGTGGTACAGTCCACTATAAGTTAGGCATGTAGCTGGGTATTCCATCTTAGGTTTCGGATGTTGCTAAAGAATGCCTTAGGATTGTCTTTAGCTAGGGATACTAATTAAGACTCCTAGCTGGCCTTAGAGGACTTAACAAGAGATCTGATTTGCTTGTGGAGGGGATTCTTCCTGTGTTAAGTTCCCTCTTGTTCTTAGAGATCAGTTTCTTTCTTTTGTTGTATAATTTATACTTAGTCTACCAAGGTGGCTTTTTTTTTTTTTTTTTTTTTTGAGGAAGACCTGTTTTTTTTTTTTCCTGTTATGTAAAGCTGAGACATTGCATTTGTTTAAGTGGCTATATAGGGCAGTTGTGTATTCCTTTGCATAGGAGTCATTGTTGTCTATGTTGGCAGGGGCTTTGAACTTTTTATACCATTGCTTAGTAGGCAAAAGTTTACTTTAGAGACATTTTTCATTTTTTTACACTTGGGGTGTCAGGTTTGATCTTTACTTCAAACAAGACAGACTTATGGTCTGTTTTCACCAGGAAGGGCAACACACAGGGGGTAGTGCAATGATTCCCCCCATGTTGGTGAGCACTAGGTCCAGGACATTTGAGCCCCTTATGGGGGTGCAGACCAACTGTTCCAGGGCATTTGAATAAACAAAGTCCAGAAACCTCATAGCAATTGTGTTTGTGCTCGTGTATGTTGCCCAGTTGATGGAAGGATAGTTGAAATCTCACATGACCAAGGTGTTTGGCTGTATACTGAGCGACTCTAGCAAGTCCAGGTAAGGCGGTGTGCTTCTCCTGGTTCATGGTGGAGGACATGTAGCTAGTGATGATGTGGAAGGGTATTTTTCCTATAGTTATTTGGACCTGGAGTAGCTCAAGAGAGCCATACTGTTTCACCAGTCTGAAGGTGTATTTGGATTTAATGAAAATGGATACACCTCCAACTTTGGTTCTTTCACAATCGTTTTGGGGTGTGAACATGTAAAATACATTGTAGCCTTGTACAGCCGGGGAACTCTCAGCAGCCTTGAACCAAGTCTCTGTGACTGCACAAATGTCAGCATCTTCCAAGGTGAGGAGTGCTTCCAGGAAGTGCAGTTTACAATTTAAGCTCCTAGCATTAAGCAGCATGACCTTCAGTTTGTCTTTAGTGGATTTCTTTGCAGTGGAAATTTTGTTTGGACCGTGCCTAAAAAAGGCACTGTGGGGGAGGCAGGTGTCTTTGCCAGTATCTGAAAGCCTTGAGGAGACGGGTAAAAGCCATCTCTGGCAAAGCAGCATGGAATGTTGACCATGTCTTCCCAGACAGACAGACAGACAGATACTGGATCCCCCTGGAGTAACACCAGAAGCTAAGCCAATTATTGAAATCAATAATTTTTGTCTGTAGTGTGGCATCATCCTTGGTAAAGTTAGAATGCTGCTTAGGGCTAGAGACATATAATCTGAGAGTTCATTCATGTCTCTCTTCATATAGTCCAGAGAGGTACGTCTCAAGTTATTATCTCCAACATGTACTATGACAGTGTCATAACAGTAATTGTTGCCGGGTGACCTGTGTATGCAGGCTGATGTGAATTCAGTAACCCAAAATTTGACTGGCTTAATTCCATTGTATTATTTAATCTCCTTTTTATCATCAGGTCTATATAATGCCTCCAAAAAACCTTGATAGCGAACACCACTTTGTCGATACATATTCAGCGAAATTCACTTCCGCAATTCACGGAGTACTTAAGGGCAAACAGATACTTGCCCCACAACCCCACAGAACTAAATATAGCTAGACCAACCCCCCCCCGCCATGTGGGGGCTGCACCCCCCTAACTAAATGTACCAACTCCGAGATTGCACTGCAGTGGAAAAAAGGGCAAAACTGTTTGGTTGGCCAACCACGTCCTTGCCTTTTAAGTATTCAGTGAATCGCGGAAGTGAATTTTGCTGAGTACGTGTCGACGAAGTGGTGTTCACCATCAAGGTTTATTGACAGTGTAAGATAGGAGCCTTGTCATCTGCTTCCAAAATCTCAATTCTTCATTATTTTCCAAGTTATCATTGTTTTCTTTTGTGTATTTCCTCTCACTATACACAGTATAACTTGTTGCTGGTATACTATTTTTCCAAGTTTTAACTTCATTTTGTGCACATATAAGGGTGTACATAATGCTCTTTATATTCCTTTCTTTTCCTCAAGCTGTCTGAATGCTCATATTGATTCTGTCATTACCTCATTGGACACTATGCCTGTCGTGTATTTACATTTGTACATATATATATTCCATGTTCTAAATCAAATATAGTAATATCATTTGCATGGCCTTATAGTATGCCTCTAAATCTGGAAGTCCCAAAACACCCTTTTCCTTTCTAAGTATTAGTTTTTTTCCCATTGCATTTTCTGTTTTGTTATCCCAAAGAAACTCCATAATTTCCTCTTTTATGTTCTTCCATGTCTGTCTCTCAGTTAATATATGACCTACATAAAGAATCAGTAAGACCAAAAATATCCTAATCACTTGTGTTTTATTGTCAATGTCCATAAATAAAAAATTCCACAGTCTTATCTTTTGAGTAATTTCTTCCCATTTTTCTATAGCTATTTGCTTAACATTCCATTTCAGCCAAATTCCCCAAGTATCTCATCTTGTCATGACCCTACAAAAAGGGGAAGGTCTGTATCATGCCATGTTTTGGGGCTTAATTCAAGCTTGTTTGGCTTCATTTACTTTATATCCAGCTATGTTATTAATGTATTCAGTTTATCAAATAATAGTTAAGCAATAACCAATGACGTGGTTTGGTATATTGAAGATTTACCCACGGCTGGCATGGTTTAATCACAAGGGTGAAGCTCAAGTGATTAAATAAAGCCAGCTGTGGGTAAATCTTCAATATACCACAACCATGGAGTCGGTTATTGCTATTATACAATGACATTATTTAAGAAATACTTTTCTTAATGTCTTTGTATAACGGCATTACTGTTCTTCCGGTGGTGGTATACTGCTTCCCTGTATTGGTGTACAGCGCATGCATATGGGACTTGTGTTCCCACACATACCCAGTACATCAATGCTTTGAAACAGAAGCAACGGAGAAAAGAAACTCTCCGTTGCACCATTTTAGTTTTTTTTTGTTTGTTTTTTTATAAGTTTTGGACACTTTATACCAACGGAAAAAAGTTTGGGCGACCAGACCTTTTTCCGTTGGTATATTGTGGGGTTTACAGTGGGCACGCTGGCCAAAGAGCATGCACGTTTTGGAATATTAATGGGGGGGGGTCATTGTATAATTTTATATATTGTTATGAATTGGCAACATAAAGTACTGTGTCGTCTGCAAAAGGATTATTTTTTATTAGAATGTCGCCATTTATGTCCACTTATATTTCATTGTCTTGTGTCTCTGGCTATTGTCTTTAAATACAAAGCAAAGAGTAATGATAAAAATGGACGACCTTTGCTTAGTGCATCTTGTATATCTAAATGCTTTAAGTAGCACACCAACATACTTCACACTAGCTTGGGCTCCTCTGTAGATATTAAATATTAATATTGCCTATGTTTGTAAAAACCCAAATGCCTGAAACGATCTCTTCAAAAAGTCCCAGTTCACTCTGTCAAATGCTTTTTTGGCATCCAAACCTCCTTTACCACCACCACCAAGGGTTTTCTCACTATTCTGTTTTTTCATTCCTTCTTTTTTTAATTTCCATTTCCTTTATGTGTAATGTTAATACCCCTCTTTCTACTTTTATTAAATGAGTAAGCTGTAATTATCTCCAATATATTTCCTTTGTGTTACTCTCAACCTCTACATCTTGTCTGTATGGTGTACTGTAATTTGCCATTCCATTCATAATTTTTATTGGGTCTACTTCTACCCTTCCACACTTATGATTACTGATTTTAGTTTTCATTCTTTCATCCTCGTTTCCTCAAATGTTGAGCCAAACAATTTTGTTGATCTAGAGTTACTGTCAGTAAATACTTAGTTTTAAAATCATTGCATTGTGTTCATTCATATTTTCCAAGTACTCTTGTACAGACATTCTCGCTTCTTTCAATTGCTCTTGAACCCGTTGTACTCCACTTATATATATTTTTTGTAAATCCTTAGCATTTTTAAGCACTCTTAGCTACATTCTATGACTGTTATTCAGTATCTCATTTGCTTACATTGTGATCTCATATCTAATCTTTGATTCAAAATTATCTCATCTCTTTGCAAGTTGTTTGCTGCTTAAATTAAAATCTAATAACTTTTCGGTTAGAGCTTAATCTTCCCAATTGTTAAATGGCTTCCTTATCAGATCAAATACTGGAAAATGCCAGTGTTTATCACAATACACTTTTACTTGCTTACAAAACTTTAATGTGTATAAGTACATGGTCTGAAATATCATTGGTTGTGTTTTCATGTTTCGAGCCATGTTATAATATAGTCTTTTGATATGTAACGTATCTAATCTTGCCCAAGAACTATATTTCACTGAAAATGTGTATGCTGTCCTCCCTTCTGTTGTTTGTATATATGCATATATTTTTCCAAGTATCTTGCCTCATCAGGTATTTTACAATATCTTTGTCTTCTGGAGACTTTATTTCCTATCTTGTTTCTAATCTCGTAGGTTCATAGGAGGTTACTAGGCTAATGGCCCTAGGGCCTTTGCAAGACTAGCCATCTAATAACCTGAGTACCCTTATTGACCATAGTTAGATGGTCATTGTTAGAGTGATTCTCTGATCAGCACCAACTGCCCTTGTCCATGAGGGACATAGGTGCCACCCCTAGGATGAATTTACAGTCACCCATCCAGCTGTCAGGCAGTGCTTGAATAGGGTCATTGAAGAGCTCTGCTTCACGTGGAGTGGGTGCTTATTCCAGAGGAGCATCAATCACTGGGAGATATATGTATCTTCAGCTAGTACCCTTGATGAAAGAATATAACCTCTCCCATAATAATCTTTATATCTCAACTCAATGCTCTTAGTGGTGTATCTGGTGCAGCAGAGTAATAATCATACACTGTTAATGACCTCTTACCCCTATACACTTTCCCTGCCTGTTCTTCAACTTATTCCTCAATTTGTATTCCAAAATCTTTTTAATTAACATTAAGACCCCTTACTTTAGCCCTTGTACTCGTTTTTTTCTTTACAAAACTTTTGTATTCTTAATGATTGAGGTGTATTTTTGTAACATTATTATCTGTGCATTACTGTTGTAAAATTAGGTCAGTATTTTGTCCTGCTCTTTCCTGTCCACCAACCCATTAATAGTTCAGATTAGTAAGTGTAATTAAATAATTTAATTAGTAGGTCTGACTATAGCAAGGTAAAGCTTCTATATTCTTCTACTTTCTTGTGTTGTCTTTCAGTTACAAACTGGTCCTTTATAGTCTGTTTCTCATTTTTTTTTATTTTTTGTATGCTTTTGTGTAGTATTGGCTCACCTGAAACTGATCTATAATTTTCATTAAAACACACAGTTCTACCAAAAAATAAACAACATATTAGCTATATATATTTTCTCAAGGCAATAGAGCTTATGCTTTTGAAAAACAGAAGAATAAAGTTTCTTCTAGTCTTTTTTTACTCAACCTCAATGTTTAATTGACTACTTTGTGATGGAGAACACCTATATAAGTTATTAATCTGTTTTTGTTTTCACTTGCCTGCAGCTAGCAAATTAAATTTCAAATTCCTGAATCTGTCATTGTGCTATTAGATAGCCAAGTACTTCTGCCTACATTATTTTGTTTAGTATATCTCAAGAAAATTTGAAAAAACAGCCACAAAGGTACCAAAATAAACGCAAGCACAGGCATAGACACTCGAGAGGACTTTCTTCAGAGTGTAGTGAAATTAATCCTAGATTTTCTAACATGCACAACATCTCCAGTTATGTACTAACTTCTAATGAAGAAACTCTGTTAAATAAAGGACTTGGCTATATTCCAGGAGTTTTTGTGGACGAAAGTGATTTTTGTTCCTGATACTTTGGCTTTTTGTCATAAAATTAATTTAAAATTGTATTTTGATCAACAAGGCAACACTCAAAGATCTACTGAATTTCGCTTCTTACCATCCAATTTTAATCCACCTATAGATAAACATGTAAATGTATTCCAACAAGCAATTATTAAAGATTTGCACCATCTTTTGGGTTCAGGGAACATCTTGAGAGAGAATCTTAGCATGGATGAACAACAGGCACTATTTGATCTCAAATCCAATACCGATATTGTCATTCTTCCAGCAGGTAAGGGTGGGGCCATAGTGATTATGGATTCCAGTTATTACTGGGCTGAAGGTAAAAGACAGTTGTCTAACAATCAGCATTAGTTCCATATGCCTGTAGACCCAACCCCAAATTTTAAAAAAGCTGTTGACGCTTTTCTTGATTCTGCAGTAGAGGAAGGAATCATTAGTGCAAAAACAAGAATTCAACTAACAGTACGGGACCCCCGCAAACAATATCTATATCTTTTACCCAAAATCCACAAATCCCTTATGGAACCTCCCGGTAGACCTATAGTCTCGGGAATTGGTTCACTTACTGAACCCTTGTCCGTCTATCTAACGGAGCATTTGAAGCCCCTACTGGCATATATCAGGGCCAGAATTAAAGACACAACTGAATTTCTTTAAATAGTTTCAGAATCCCAAATGGAATCTCATTGGCTCATGTGTACTCTGGATGTGAAGTCTTTATATACCTGCATTCCCCATTGGGCCGGATTGATGACATTGGAATTTTGGCTGAATAGAACCAACATCTATCCTCCTGGTTTTAACACTCTTTTAATCTGTATGGCTGAACATATACTTACCAGGAATGTTTTTTATTTCCAGGACCAATGCTACTGGCAAATTCAGGGTACAGCTATGGGGGCTTCTTTTGCCCCTATTTATGCTGATTTATTTATGGGGTATATAGAGGAACAGATCATCTATGATGGCATGCATAATTTATACTTGCCTGAAATTGATATTTGGCGGCGCTATTTGGACGACTGTTGGCTAGTCTGGAGAGGGGGATCAGAATATTTTTCTGGAGAGGGGGATCAGAATATCTTTCAGAATTTGTGGAGTATCTCAACTGTAATAAGTGGGGTGTTGAATTTACTATTAATTATCATGCACAAGAAATTGATTTTCTAGATGTTCATTTGGAGCGTAAACCAGACCACATATTCAGAACAACAGTCTATAGGAAGTATTCACAATACAATAGTTTACTACATGCTTCCAGCTTACATCCCAGACATACAATCAATAACATTCCCAAATCACAATTTCTCAGAATTAGAAGAATTTGCTCTTCTGAGCAAGACCTCACCATATGTCAACAAGATTTGACTGATAGATTCTTAGAGAGAGGGTATAAGCATAATAATGTCCATAATGCCTCTACATGGGCATCCAATCAATCTAGAGAAAGTTCATTATCATATAAATCAAAACATTCTCGGGATAAACAGGATATTATCAGGCTAGTTACCACTTTTGGGAGGAATACTTCTCAATTTACAGATATTATCAATAAAAACTGGAACATACTTAAAAGTAACATAAGATTAGATGACTGGTTGGGGGATAGATGCAAATTTTCATACAGAAAAGGAAAAACTCTTCGATCACATTTTTCTTATTATAAAAGGATTACGTCTCAATCTAGCCTTTATCATCAGACCACACTCTCTGGAGACAGACTGGTGGGGTGTTATCCATGCGGACATTGCTCATTTTGTAAATACATTTTCAAAACCAAGAACTTTACCAGCAAAACTACAGGCAAATTATTTGACATCAAGTGCTTTGCCAACTGTGGAAGTGAGTGGGTCATTTATTTAATAACTTGTACATGCCAAGCGTTTTATATTGGTCAGACCTCAAGACAGTTCAGATGTCGCATGTCTGAACATTTGGGGGATATTAGGAATGGTAGAATGACCAATGCGTTGTACAAACACTCACTCACTCATCCAACAGCCAAATTTACTTTCACCATTATTGATAGAGTTTTTGGAAATAAAGATTTTAGAACAGGATGGCACGATTTACTTAACACTAAAGAAAAGAAATGGATAGTGAAACTAGGGGGTCTTTTTTTCCCCAGGTCTTAATGACAAGTTATAAAACTTTTATTCAGTTTTGAATAAATGTCCAGTTATTATTTTTTAATTTATATTTTTTGAATACATTCAATTTTTGTTGATAATTTCTATATTCTCATATACACAATATTATTTATATATATATATATACATGTATTTTATTTGCACAACTTTTTTCTGGGTCTAACAGGAAATGATGTCATTATTTGCTTTATTGGTTCTATTATTTAAATGCAGTTTGTCAACCACACATCATGTATAGCCACTGAGGAAAGCTACAAGCTGAAACCAGTCTGGTTTAAATAATAAAACATTTTTTGCTTCTATTTCTGCTTCAATCCCTGGTGCTGGCCTTTTTGTTTGTTGAATACTCAAGCTACTGTGGCTCGTGCACCTGCCGTACTTGCTAGCACATTTTGTTTTGGAGTAACCAAAATAAACCAGTAAATCAATCCAAGGTACCACAAGACCAAGAATAAACCAGAGATATTTTTCTTTTTCAACCAAAATTTTTTTAACTTAGAGTCTACCAGTTTAGCTAAAGGTAGAATTTTGGACCCTTTGGCTGAGACTATCGGTCTCAGTGGGGGGTCCCTTTCATTTTTATGAGTTTTGGGTATTCCAAAGATTGTAGGGATCTTAGGTTTCTTGACCTTTAAATAGTTGTAAGTACTGACGTCTATTAAACCTTCCATTAACAGGTCAGAAAGAACACCATCTATTCTACCATAAGAAATATTTACTTGATTTCTTGATACACTTTCATATTTATCCGTGTCCATAAGTATTTCATTCATCTTTCCTTCATATATTACAGTATCCATTAGTACCATTCCCCCACGTTTGTCTGGTTTCATCGCCCTTATGTGTTTATTCAATCTAAGCTCATCCAAAATAACGTTTTCATTTGTGCTTATGTTATTTTTATATTTAACTTTTGGCATGGCTTTTCTAATTTCAGATTATAAAATCCGTTCAAAATTACGGATCTAGGGGTGTAAAGGTGGGTTAATAGTGCTTTTTCTCCTGATGGAACTGTTGATGTTATTCATTTGGCCAAACATTAAACCTAAATTAAGTTTTCTAGTGAATAGTTTCATATCAATTAATGTTTTGGTTAAGTCACCTTTTCTCTGGCGAATACATTTCATACCTTTTGACAACAGACTGAAGTGTTCATCTTTTAATTCAGTTTGACTAAAGTTATAAATACAATAACCATTCTTTGAAAACATACATATTATTTTCATCCTGCCTGATAGGGTCACAGTGTTCATCTAAGTCAGGGTAGGGTGTATTAACCACTTCTAATACCTCCCCCCTCTCTAACAATGTTGTTGATGATAATGGTTAGCATTCTGGTTTCTGATTCTTTCAGATCTTCTTAAATGTTCTCCTTCATTAAAACCATCATTAACTTGTTCCCCTATCTGTACCATGTCTTCACCATTCTCATCCATTGTATTGTTTTCATTCCACTCATAATTCCTAACATAGTCTAATCTATCATTTGTTTTAGGTTTAGGGTAACTAATGGTATGTTGTTACTTGTAAATGTCCCTTTCTAATTTTTTAATTTTCCTCTTTATTAAATATTTACATTTAGAATCAACCTCATTCCTTATGACAAAATATTTTTCTTTTTCATCAGGAATTGTGAAAATTCAATCATTTTTAATTTGTTCATTCAAAACATCAATTTCCTTATTAATAACTTCTTTCCGCCTGTCATTGTCCTTAACCATAGCTTTTAATATTTCTAACCCACATCTGTTAAATATTTCCAAAAGTTCTTTGTGATATACACTGTCAGGTAATACATTGTTTGGGTATTTGTGTACCCTCAAACCCTTAGGAACAATCTCTTCCATTATACATTGTCTCAAATATGCATTTTCTATATCAAGTGTCCTATACTTTAACAAAAGTTTGGACATTTTAGTTAATTTTACTCTATATAAGAGTCATTAATTTGTAAAGTAGTACCTGTTTTGTTGACATTATTGTCCTTAAATTTAGCTGAAAAGCTCACTTGTAACCAGTCTTTAAGTCCAAATTCCCAGTATTTAAAGCTGAAGCATAAGTCCTTAAATTTTGTCCTGCAGGCAAGGATGAATCATTCCTCCTACTGGTAGAACCCAAATCACCCTTCAAAATAGCTGGGGTCAGTAAAAATTCATTGCTGTTAGTTCCATTTCACTTGTTATTACCAGAAATATCTGTTTGACTTGAATCTACATTGTTTCCATTATTTTCGCTCCATTTTGATCTGTTCTGGCTCTGGGCTTCCTGGTTCCGCCCACCCAGTCCTCCTGCAATCTTCTCCACCATCGATTGGCTGAGTGGAGTGAGAAGATCAGCCAGTTGCGTTAACTGACCAATCAGCTTTCTCGTTAGTCCAACATCGTCACTAGCACTCCTCCCTTCTTTCTCCGAACTAGATTCACAGTCCATGGGCAATATAAACCAAGACAATTCGAAAAAACAGCCACAAAGGTACCAAAATAAACCAGTAAATCAATCCAAGGTACCACAAGACCAAGAATAAGCCGGAATTCTTGTAAAATCTACTTTAATATAGGCACAAACACATGAACGCACACATTAAAAAACAGCGTTTTCGTTTGAATCACTTCATCAGATGTGGGTCAGAGAACAAAACAATGGCTTTTATAATCCTCTAAGAAGTAAATTAACCAATAAAAAACATCCAATTAAAAACATCATGAACGCTCATGAATATTCATGTTAAAACCATATATGCCATAAAAACATTGCAAACCATTAAAACCATTGTGTAAACTGTTCATAAATGTATAGGAAGTCAATAAAATACATTTTACAAACTTGATAAAATAAATAAATGAATTTATAAAACCCTTACAATGCATAAATATCTTAAATAAAATAATTTCTGTTAAAATGAATGTAAAATGATTTGTTAGCACACTCTAGTGGTCAAAGTCGTAACCACTGTCCCACTTTCAGTCAACATACCTTAACTTTGTATTCACTCCTAGACCTAGTGCAGGCATTACCAGAGTGAACTTTATACATTATTACCGCAATGATTTCATTGTATATTACTTCTGTTTTTATTCATCACCCATTTAGTTTCGTTCTTTTCCCCATCCTTCACCAACTGTCATAGAACATTTACCGAGAGCAACATAGCAGTTTGTAATCAAATGACACATTCACCAGATAGCATACTCCCCCTTCAGTTAAATATAAAATTTTTTGTAAGTAAAATTTGAGGTGTATTACTTATGTTTTACATTTACAGCAATTTGATAGTTATTTTATCTCTGGTATCGACATAATTCAGTTGTGTTAAAGTATCATTCAGAGTGCATCTCTCATTTTGGCTATATTTCATAATTTTTCATATAAACATACATCCATTTTAAATACTGTCCTCACTCCATACTCCCATTGCATTATCATTTTATTGAATCTTTCACTTTTTTAAACAATTTCATCTCTTTTTGTTGTATTTACTATTTTCTTTAGGAAAACAAGAAATGGATTCATAGAGAATCTTTCCACTAAAATGTCCATGGATTGCTCTTCTATATTTGATTGTTTGTTTGTTCTCTTGTTACCTTCTCCTGCTTCTAATTCTTTTCTCTTTGTTACTTCATTTTATGCCTGTTGAGGATCTGTAAGAGTTTTTAGGACAAGTGGGTAGAAGACCAAAGTAATGCAGGGTACAATAACCTGGTAGAATATTTCATTTCTGTGCAGAATCTTATGAAGGATAGCAAAGCATTTTTATTAGTTTGTATTTGTAGTGAAAAGTCATTATTCAAACAGACCCATGTGTCTCCAGCCTTTAAGAACCCCCCCCCTTTAGCTAGTAAGTCTGAGTTTAATCAGTATAGCTCTTGGCTGATTTCTCTGTCTCATATTAAGAATATTTACTGTTGATGCTCTTTATATTTTAATATCAGTAGTAGAAATTCCAGTCCATATACAAGGGCATTTCCTCATAACATCTTTGCAGTCCGTCTCTTCAATTTGTTCTGGTACTACTGTAAACCTCAAGTTGTCTCTGTATGACCTATTTTCAAAGTCAGTGTAACCATGCTGTGGTTTAGGGGGATAAAGCCCTCCGTATGGGCCAGGTGACCTGGGTATGATTAGCAGCTTGTGCATCTTTGGTTTGGTTGGAGAAGTATGGGCATTCCTATCCTGGCTAGAGGGTGTTGCTCTTGCACTCTCCTTGAGTTAGATGGGTGTTGCTCTTGCATTCTCCTTGAGTTAGATCGCTGTTAGAAGCTGGGGACATGTTCTAAGGATGAATACAAAATGGGAACAGGCAATGGACATTGGTTGAGTTGCCATGAAGGTGGGACAGAAAGCCACACATTCCCATTGCATTTCCACTTATAGGAACTACGGATGTACATATAAACAGAAATGGGGATTTGGAGCATAAAGTGAAAAAACTCTCAACAATATGTTGCAGCACCAGGATGCCTTGATTTCTACACCTGCCCCAATCATGAATCAGAATAAGGCTGGGGATGTCAGGAGTGCCCAGTAGGACCACTGGAGAAGAAGAGCCACTGGCAACAGCCAATTGTCAGCTGCAAGGAGGAAAAATATATCCTCAAGTTTGACCAGTTTATGTGCCATTTGTTCATGTTTTAGTTGCTGTTTCACCATGTTTTCTTCCATCTCCTTTTCAGCAGTTTCTCTGAAGGCCTGGTTAAAATTTCTTCTGTTTCTTGCACCATTCTGTTATTTGGCTCTGTATATTCCAACAGGAAACCACTTATCTTAAATATCTCAGAGTGCATTTGATCACTTTTCCTAGGATGACTGAGGAATGGTTTCCTTCATTTGCAATTACCATCTGCTTTTTTTTCACCTCAGTACCATGCTGCTTTCAGTCCCCTTCTGAGTTTTCACAGTTGTCCATCCTTTTACTTCACTTTTTCTCCTTTTTGTTGACCTTCTGGACTAATCTGGCCCTAGCTGTGAATGTGTGCGTGTGTGTTTTTGTGGAAGATTGGGCATCGGGCTGGCAACTCGAGACAGTAAAACTCCAGTGCCAATTGTTCTGCACACTGTTGCTCTGCTGTGGCGACCCCCAATAGGAAAAGCCAAAAAGAGAAGCTGTTGAACTTCTGGACATCACAAACGTTTCAGCTACCAGTTCTTGTTTACAATTCACAGTAGTTTGCAAGCCTTTATTGCTTTCCAGAGCTCTTTTTCAATTGCTTACACTAATGGCACTATGTTGAAATTGAAGCTGAAATTTTTAATAAGATAAAAATGGGATTGTAGTCAAAAGAATAAGGAAGTTAATACATAATAAGGTACGAAAATGTATGTGTTGACCAGGAGAAAAGTTTCCATGTAGTGTAAATAATTAAAGGCTCCTACTCTTTTTATGTTTATATAAAAAATGTAAATGCAAATAAATTCTGTACCCACTTTTTTCCAAACGTAACCTTACCCATTAGCAATATTAATCAATAGATCCAGCCAAGAATGCCATGTTCCATAAATCTGGGGAAAAAAGGTTGTTATAATACCTTTATACATGGCTAGACCTTTTGCTGACTTTTCAAATGACAGACCCACAACCATGCTACTCTATATATCCAAACTTCTGCAAAAGTATTTGCACACAGAGTTACTGGACATCTCATATCTAGTAACTCTCATTCCCTATCCCAGCATGGCTTCAGCCCCAGCTGCAGTACCACCACAGCCTTTCTCAGTAATAGAAAAAATACAAGCTACCTCATCTCTCCCCTATTTCTAGACTTAGCAAAGGCATTTTATATGGTCAGCCATCATAAACTGCTACAAAAACATTTTTCCCTTGAGGTGTCACTCTTGGTCCCATAGCTATTTAATCGGCAGATATCAAGCAGTTAAATAGAGTAATGAATATTCTTCTTTTCTACCAGACACTGTGTACTACAGGGGTCCCTACATGGACCCTTCCTGTTTAATATCTTTATCAGTTTGCACACTCCTGCTAAACATGCCACTCTTATTCAATGTCAGGATTACTCCACTCTCACCTGTTCTGCCACCAACCTATAAATGAACTACAAAAACTGGCAAAAAAGTATTCCTCCATTGATCCATGGCTGGATAGCTCATGACTCCTACTGAACCCTAAGAAAAATAAAATAAAATGCTCCTATTTACACCAAAAACATTCACTCATATTAACAGCTTTTTTTCTAACACCGCCTTAAGAACACAAATCTACTTACAAATGTCAAACATCTGTGTCATTATAGATAGTAACATGAAATTTGACCTTCACATCCAAACTGTTTAAAAAACAAAAATCACCAAAAACTTGACATGTTGCACAGAACTATACCTTTCCTCATAGATATGACAAGGGAACAGACTATTCATATACAAAATGCTACTTGCCATAACTCAATCCAGAAGTGCTGCAGGTAATGCTCTATACTACATGGGTCTAAAATTTGAAATGAACCATTTGGACAAATTGATAACATTCAAACCTTCAAGACAACTCTAACCCGACACTCTCTAAAATTGGCTCTATCACTGTGCAGCTCCTGAATAGCTCTGCTTCTCACCCACACCTTCTCTATCATCTGGAATCCATTCTCTATTTAAATGTCTGTGAAAGTAGCCACTGTTACTTTTATTAATCTCCTCAGTAACCAACGATCACTCTGCCCTCTTAACTACACTGTATAACACTCTATTTGATGTTGTTAATCTTCTTTCCATTCATCACTGATGGGGTTCGGTTCCCAGCCCTCAGAACCGAGTCGACCTATTACCAAGCTCGCGCCAGCCAAAAACTCTCGAGCTAATCTTTGACCCACAATGCCCTTCTCCCTGTTACCTCAGATCTCGTTTGCCACGTAGCCATAAAGCCGCATTTCAGCCGAGCTATCAGCTAAGTGGAAAATTATTTGATATTTGTGTTTAAACTAGTTTGTTTCTGAAAAAGTTTGTGAGCTACAGTTTATTCATGTCAAGTTACAGTAGTGTTAGATATTTTTCTCTCTATTTTTACCCGTTGGTAACCCTTTTCAGTACCATTGTTTCTCTCTACCCTTGTGGTATTCCTTGAATACCATAATTGGTGTTCCCTCTCTGTTCTTTGTACTGGTGTATTTTGGATATTGAATTTGTTTATATTTTTTCTGCGTGTGGTTAAATCTTTCCTGTCTTAGAAATGTAGACTTTTTTGCTTCTGAAGTTTGAATTGTTGTGATTATTTCTCAAGATGTCTGATAAGAAGGGTACATCTGGTTTCAAACACTGTAACTTGTGTAATGGTAAATTTCCTAATAGCGATGCTCATGAAGATTGTGTTTATTGTTTGGGGGTGCACCCTCCCTGTGGAATTTGCCAGAGGTTCAGCCAGCGTGCTCTGAATGAGCGCAAGAATACATTAACCTTGAAGGGACTGCTAAAATCTCCCTTTTCAGAGGCCCTTTCTGTGATGGAGGTCTCAACACCTCCTATGAAAGTTAAGAAAAGGACACATTTGGTTCCCTCTTCACCCTTGGGTGACCAGGGTAAGTCTGTGAAACCAAAAATTTAGAAGTTATCCTCTGAGCATAAGCCTGCCTCCTTGGCACTGTCCTCATCTGCACCGAGCACTTTGACTATTGCTACATTGGTGCCTCCTTCTTCGCCATCTCCAATGCTTCCTCCGGCACCGACTATTGACCTCACCATGCCTGCTATGATTTCTGCACGCCTTAGATGCCAATCTCTTCAGTGATGATTGAACCTCCCGTTTTAGCTCCAAGTGTCCCCTTGGCACTGAGCTCTATTACAGCAACACTGGACTTGACTCTAATTCTTCCTGTCTCTAAACTCGAGACATCGGTGTTGGCAGATCACACACCACGGACCCGATACTCCCTGTCCATAGACCCGTTCTTAACCCAACTGTATAACCCATTCTTAGATTGACCTGACTCCCCATCCAGAATATCCACTAGATCCACCAGGAGCCTTTCTGAACTTGATGTGGTGCGTCTTGTGAATCAGCTGTTGGTAGCCAGGGGTATACCGATGCCTTCCAAGACCCATCCTCCGGCAGGACTTGGGTTGACCTCTTTACAGACTCCATCCTATTCTCCTCCTTCGGCCATTCCGGTTCCGAAGCCTTCTGCTCCGATGTCCTTCTCGGAACCCCCCCATCTCAGCAGCTGTAGTGGACCTCACTGAGGCTCCAGGTCTGTCCCTTTGGTCCTCAGTTCCTGCCGAACTGGTCCTTCCTCAGTCTCTGGATTGGGTGGCGGGCTCCTCGGTTTGGGGCACGGTTCCTTCTAGTCCTTTGGTTCTGTCCTCGGTTCCGGTAGCCTCGTCTGCTCTGATCCAGCTTTGAGACTCCATCCTCGGGAGTGGGTTTGACGGAGTGGGGTGTGATCCAGGTTCCGAGGTTTTCCTTCTCGGTTCAGGGCTCCCATCCCTCTTCGGGCAGACCTGTTTTCCATGTGATGGAGAGAGCTCTTGCTTCCAGAAGCATTCCACTGATGTCAGAACCCCAGTTTTCTTCCCCTAAGCTTCAGCTGCCACAGACCAACTCCCCGGGACACCGGGCAGGGAAGCCACAGGAAACCCCAGTCTAGGGTACCCACTCTTCTGAGTCCTCCTTGGATGCCCGTACTGAGGAGCCCCCACAGAAGAGATCATGCAAGAGGAAGCATGTTGACTCACCTGAGGAGTCTCTAACAGAAGACATGGATTACGATGATGGTGAAGGGTTCCTACGGTCACCCCCTGATGATATCTCCTTCTGAGACATCCTTGGAATGTTAAAGCAGAGGGGTGACTGGAAGCCCTCCAACCATTCCTCTGAAGAGTCCGTGTTCCTACAGACTTTCCATGCCCGGCCATCTACCTCGTAGTTGACCCCACCTGCCAACGAGCTAGTCTAGCTCGTTGTGCAATGTGCATGGAAGATCCTTGACTCTATTGAGGCGATCCCTCGGAAACCTGACAAAATTCTTTCCCCTCTCGAGGAGAACCCACAGTGGTCTAGAGGGTTACCAGTTGACACTATGGTGGTGGCAGCGGCCACGAAAAAGGATCTAGCTGAAGAGAGTCCTGCTGTCCATCTACCCAACAGGGAGTGCCAGGCCGTTGACAGATTGGGTAAGCGAGTATTTACATCAGCAACCTTTGCCATTCGGTCCCTGAACTATTTGGCACATTTTATGTAGCTCCAGAGAGACTTGATCTCAGAACTCCTGGAACACTCGCAGGGCAGGTGTCTGATGAGGTACGGGACAAAGTTGCCTCGCAGCTTGCTACCTTGAATCGATCTCCAACTCGTCCATGAGGTTGCTTTCACATGCAACTGAAGGGACGGCTAGAGTTGCGGGTTCAGGCATTATGAGGCGTCATGCCTGGATGTGCATTTGTCCTCACGGATCCCTTCAGGTCTTCTTTTCTGAATGCTCCCATCGAAGCATCTTCCCTTTTTGGTTCCAAAGTGAATGGCATGCTAGCTAGGTGCAAGCAGGATGGTAAGACCCCTTCTGCCGTAGGCCTTCATTTTTCCAATCATCAGCACTCCTTTTCCAGGAACCAGAGGAGTGGTAAGATGTGGCATAATAAATTTTAGGGTCCTTTCAGTGCAGCACGTGGTGATGATACCCCCAGAGACAGAGGGGGTAACGTCTCCGGAAGACGCCCCTATAGAGGCAGAGGAGGTCCACATAACCAATGCTCTAGAGACTCTTTCTCTGGACAGTCTTACCAGTGCTCCTGAAGAGCTGTCTGATTGCTTGCCTCTGGAAGCAGTCGGGGGTCATTTCTCTCTGCACCAAGTTGCCTGGCACTCTATTACCACCGATCATTGGGTACAGAGTATAATTACCAGAGGTTACACCATTCCCCTTATTTCTTATCCAAAACTTCCAACAAAACGTCCTGACATTCCACCCAGTCAGAGGGAGGAGGCAGCTTCAGAAGTAGAAAAGCTATGCCAAAAAAGAGTCATTCAACCAGTCCCACCAGATCAATGTGGATCTGGATTTTACTCAAGATTCTTTTTGGTGCCAAAAAAGAAAGGGGACTGGAGACCCATTTTGGATCTCAGCAGCTTGAACAAGTCTGTTGCCCAATCCAAATTCTGGATGGTCATGGTTCAGTCCATCCTCCCTTTTCTGAGGGAGGACAATCAAAATGGACAAGCGCTCCAGGAGTCTGCTTCGCTTCTGGCTAGGAGCCAATCATTACCAGTTTCGTGCCCTACCATTTGGTCTCTCTACAGCCCCCAGAGTGTTCACAAAGTGCATGGCAGTGGTCATAGCTCACTTGAGACTACAAGGATTCTGGGTGTTTCCATATTTGGACAATTTACTCCTCACCGCCCCCACCAAGCATCTTCTGGTAACAGCCCTGCAATAGATTTTGGGGATAACTGTGCACTCGGAGAAGTCAAACCTGGTCCCTACCCAGCAGATATAATTTATTGGAGCAGTCTTCAACACCCGAACCTGTCTGGTGTCGCTCCAAGCTCATAGGCTCCAGAGATTGAGGCTTCAACTTTGGGTGATACTCTGTTAGAACAAAGTCTCAGCAAGAGAAGTTCTTCAGGCACTAGGATCCATGGCAGCTTCAATCCCCGATAGTGCCTCTTGCCAAGCTGCACATGCGAATTCTCCAATGGCTTCTTCTTTCTCAGTGGTCCCCGAATCGCCATCCTCTACATTTCCAGCACCAGATAACCAATACCTGCAAACAGAATCTTCTTTGCTGGATGAGGCCAGACACAGAATTTTGGAATCACCCTTTCCAGTCCTTTCAGCCCAAGGCCATTGTGACCATGGATGCTTCCTTGATCAGATGGGGGGGCCATTTTCAGGGAAAGACGGTCCAAGGCACGTGGTCCACTTTGGAGGCCAACCTGCATATCAACGTTCTGGAACTGAAAGCGGTGCTGTTAGCTTTACAGGCATTTCATCCAGTTCTTCCTTCTGGGACAATTGCAATTCAGTCAGACAACATGTCAGTAGTTTGGGTATATCAACAAACAAGGAGGAACCAAGTCCTACCCCTTGTGTCGGGAGGCCATTAGAATTTGGCAGTGGGCGATAGCTTCCAACCGCTTTCTGATAGCAATGCACATCCCGGGGAGTTCAAACGTGATTGCAGACAAGTTGAGTAGATGTATTCTCATGCCCCACGAGTGGTCCCTCAATCCTGATGTGGTGGCAGACATTTTCAGCCACTGGGGCCAGCCATGCTGCAACCTTTTCGCTTCCCCATCGAACAAGTGCAGCAGCTATTTTGCCCTATTCCCCCCAAAGGGGGAGTCCCTGAGGGACGCTATGATTCACGATTGGCCCACAGAACAACTTTATGCTTATCCCCCCATTCCTCTGATTCCACAGTTCCTAAAAAAAGCTTATCGGTTGAAATGTAAAGTGATCCTCATAGCCACTTTTTGGCCTCGACAAGTTTGGTTCCCCTTCCTTCGGCCTCATCTGGTATACCCGCCGTGGGTTCCGGACCCCCTTCCAGACCTAATTGCTCACCCCAAGGGTTGAGCTATCCAAATCTGTCCAGTCTCAAGCTGATAGCTTGGTTTCTCCACTTCCGTTAATTGCCAGGCAGACTTCTCACCTCACCTGTTCGGGATATGACTGTATAGGGATATTCGACTGTATCAAGACAAATGGAAAAGGTTCTTCATGGTCAAAAGATAACATGCTAGATCGTATTCGACTCCAGTCCCAGCAGTTTTGCAATATTTGTCTAAGTTTTTTGAGGAGGGTGCTGCAGCCTCTATCATATGAGTACATCTGGCTGCAGTTTCGAATTACCATAATGGGCTGGACGGTACGCCCTTATCTCACTTCTTTTATGTAAAACCTTTTGCAAAGGAGTTTCGCACATCAGGCCCCCTGTCAGACAGCCTATAGAGCCTTGGAACCTCACGTTAGTTCTACAGTCTTTGACTCAACCTCCCTTTGAACCTGCAGCGAAGTGTGAGCTGAAATTCTTGTCTTGGAAATCCTTGTTTTTGATAGCCATTTTGTCAGCCAGACAGGCTTTGGAGATACAGGCATTGTGCATCAAAAGACCCTATTTGGTTTTTCACAAGGACAGGGTATCACTCCAGATGAATCCATCTTTCCTCCCCAGGGTTGTTTCTGACTTCTCCATCAATCAGTCCATTGACCTACCAGTGTTCTTTCTGAGTTTTTCTAATAAAGGAGAGTACTGCCTACATTCCTGGGATGTGCACAGACAACTGAGATTTTATTTAGACAGAACCAAAATTATGCACAAGTCTGATTAGCTTTTCATTTCCTTTTTTGGACCTAGAATGGGAAATTCTGTATCTAAGGTTACTTTATCAAAATGGCTAAGGGACTGTATACGCGTCTCTTATTCTTCCACAAAAGAACCCAGGCCACTGGTTAAAGCCCATTCCAGCAGATCTATGGCAACATTGGTAGCTTTCCACTTCAGAGCTTCTATGGATGACATTTGTGCAGCAGCCACTTGGGCTAAACCCCACACTTTCATCAATCATTACAAATTGGGTGTGATCTCAAGAAGGAGAGCTGCCTTCAGCTCAGTGGTGCTCAGGAACATTCTTCCATAAGGGCCGCCCATGTGTCTCAAGGTAGCTTGCGATTCTGTCCCATCAGTGATGAATGGAAAGAATATTAACAACATCAGATAAAGAAGTTATGTCCTACCATAATGTTCCATCTGTGTTGTTCATCTTTCGTTCATCACTTCCTACCCTCCTTCCCCCCTCCAAAGGCTCCTGGGAGGATACCTTGGGTCCAGGTGGTGTCTTAGGGCATTTGCGCAGAAGGGGCCTCTGCTTTCCTGGTCTATCATGGGCAAACCCGATCTGAGGTAACAGGGAGAAGGGCATTGTGGGTAGAAGCTTAGCTCGAGAGTTTTTGGCTGGCATGAGCTTGGTAATAGGCCGACTTGGTTCTGAGGGGTTGGAACCAAACCCCACCAGTGATGAATGAAAGAAGATAAACAACACAGATGGAACATTATGGTAAGACATAACTTCTTTTTATGCAACATTTGTAAATAGCAGTAACATATTATATTACTCCAGCAATGCTTAACTTTTTTGGTGCTTCCACTATTACAGCATGGATACTCACTGAGGTCTGGCTGTCTCATCTCCCACAGTAACTAGAAAAAAAAAATCATTCACCAAGAAGTCCTTGTCATTGTTATGAACTCAAGTCTATAGTGGATAAACTTGCACTGACCATTTGTTGTTCCTCAGAGCACTCACTCTCTTCTTCAGATTCCTCTGTTGTAATCCTTTCAGTCAGCACGAACAGGGGGTCACATATGTCCTCTTCAGTTGTTTGTGTCCATTACAGGCATGGAAGATACTCTAGAGAGATTCTTAGTGTAAATGGGGCAAGAAACCATAAGACCAGTTGGACGTCCCTCCTTCAAGTTAGTCCTCTTCTGCTAGAATTCCTGTTAAGAAATAAAAACTTAAACATTGTCCTTCTAATGAAGTTACTATTACAGTAACAGATGAGTTCCTTACCTTGGTTAGACAGGCATTATAGGTTCGTAGATTAGTACTAGGTTAACTGCCCTTGTGGGCCATTTTAAGCCTAGCCAATTACCCAGTGTGAGAATTAAACCCTGCATCTTGTGTCTGTAAGGTAAACGCATCATACAGGCAGTAAATCCTGGCATGCAGAAGCCTTTTCAAATGGGCATTCCCTGTCATGTTATTCCTGAGGAGCAGGGTCTAATAATTATGATTTTGACAGAGATGGGCAACTTTTCCTACAGATTTACAAGCTCATTTCTCTGATTGTGAGTAAGACTTTAATTCGTATTCTGTTGTTGAGGAATTTTTGTCTAATCAGATCATTTTCAGTATGAATGAGGTATTTTTATGGGAACAAACAGATGTTCCCCTGAGCTGAGGAGGTATGATGTGATACAAATGAGTATATCTCATTCCAATCCCCTCCCTTCTAAATTGCCAGCCCTGAAGGATGTCTTGAATACTATGTGTGCTCATCCTGATCCCAGCCATTAGCCCCCAAAAAAGGTAAGCTGAGTAAGGTATTTTCGGCTAATTTCTTTTCTCTCACCCTAAGTCAGACCCTGCTGCCATTTCAACTCTGTCTCTCATAGTGGCAAAACACTGGTGCTCAAAACCAACCCTTCTATTGATAATAGGGTGGGTAGAATGTTTGCTTCTTCTTTCACTTCTCTTCTCTTCAAAATGCTTTTTTTAATACAAAAAAACAGAGTGGATCTTTATTTGAAAGTTTTCTTGAACTTCTCCAATCAGTCTTGGACTTCTGCAAGAGAATTTCTCAGGATCTTAGGGTTTATGGCTTCTATGATTCTCATGATACCTCTGGGCAGATTACATATGAAAAAGATACAGTGGAGTGTAAAAAAAACACGTGGACCCAGCATTTGCATCCTCTGGTGTATCAAATTCCAGTTTTGGGCTTCATAAAAAGTGAACTCCTTTGGTGGCAGCAACAGATTCAACTGAACCCAGCTCTTCCCTTCTTTCCTTGGACCCAAATACTGTCTCTCACCACAGACTAGTCAAATTGTGCTTGCCGGCAGTTTCAGAGGGGTAAAAGTGCAAGGCCTATGGAATCCTTCAGGCAGACCAAAGGGCATCAGTTTAAAGAAGATGTTGGCTGTGATACATGCATTGAAGTCTCTCCATCACCTTTGATCTCCAGGACCTCTTCAGGTGATTACAAAAAATACTGCAGCCTTGCTGTATATAAACAAGAATGGAGGTACGAGGTCATACCCCCTATGCAGGTTTGCAGTGATAGGTTGGCAGTCAGCTGTTCAGCATTCCTTAACCCTCCAAGCATATTACATTCTGTCAGAGCAGCATACTAGCACACAAGCTAAGCAGGGCCAGGACAGACCCTCATAAATAGAAATCGAATGAGGGGGTCTTCCAGAAATTGATCCCGTTGTGGGGCATCCCTCAAGTAGATCAGTTTGTCTCATTTCAAAACGGGCAACTAGTAAGCATGGAAAATGATGCATTTTCATTCCCTTGCAAAGAAATGTTCCTTTGTGTTTCCTTTTTTCCCCGAGTTCCAGGCTAATTCTGAAGATTCAAAAGGATACCCAAAAAATAATTGTGATGACCCCCTTTTGACCGAGGCAACACTGATTCTCCTTTCTTATGGAATTGGCCAGTAGCAATTACCACAAGCTTCCTCACAGACTTGATCTATTCGCATAACATAGGGGGAGTTTGATGCACCCCAATATCAATCAGCTTCAACTGGCTTACCTGAATGATTTAGTTTTTATAAGTTTTAGGCACCTTTTTCATGAGTACATGCAACAGGTATTGAAGGATGTAAGAAAGTCTTCTACTAGAAAATCCTATGTTATTAAATGGTAGTGATTTTTTAGTCGGTGTTTAGCCAATAACCAGGGTCTCATCAGGGACTTTGTACCACTGGTGCTGAAATACTTGAGTTACTTTCCTCTGGACTTGTTTTTTCAACTATTAAGTTTTATCTTGCAATATCCATCCATAGATCCACCTCTTTTATGTCTGTTTGCTGTCAAACAGTTCCTGAAAGGTTTTACACCTGAGACCTCCACATAAACGGGTTGCTCCTCCTTGGGATTTCTGCTGTGTGCTGGAAAAATTGACTGTGTCCCCTTTTGAACCTGTCCATCAATCCAATTTAAGTTTCTTGACCTGGGAATCTTTACTCATCATTTCTTTGACATCTGCAAGAGGAGTATCTAGGTTGTAAGCTCTCATGATGGGTGAACACTATCTAATTTTCCATAGAGAAAGGGTATCTTTAAGAACAAAGTTGTCATTCTTGCTCGTAGTGGTTTACTTTGAATCAAGCCTCTCCCAGTTTTGTACCCAGAACCTAGAAACAAGGGAGAACAGATTCTGCATACTCTGGAGATGCACAGGCCGACAGAAATAAGCCCTTTAGAAATTTTGTTCAGTTATTTATTTCTCATCAAAGGGTAAAAAAGTGGACACCATGTGTCTAAACAGACAATTTCTAGATGCTTGTCCTCAGCTATTGTGTTTTGCTATTCCCACCATGGCAAATCCATTCCAGGCAGTATCAAGGGACAGTCCACTAGAGCCTTGCCTTCTTCAAAGACATATTAGAAAGGGGTGGAATCTAGAAGCATTCTAGAGGCAGCAATATGGTCCTTTGTGCATACTTTTACAAAACATTACAAACTGGTTTCCTTTTCTAGGTCCAGGTCAAACTTTGCTAGGACCATTTTCCAAGGACTCCTGGATTCCTTTCTGTCCCCACCCAAGATGGGTAGGCTTTGTTATTCATCCATTAGCCTTAAGGGCTGCTGCAGCAGTGGGAAGGATAAATATAAAACACTTATGCAAGTTGCACTTACCAACAGCAGACGTTCGAATTCCTCATTACTGCTGAAGCTACATCCACCCTCCTTCCCCGTACTCTTGTATATAGTTGTAAGATTGTGTTTTCTTACTACTTTATAATGTTCTAGTTCTAACTTGTAAGCTGTTTTGTTAATATTGATTGGTTATCTCACATCGTTAGGCTCTTCTTTCATTGTATGGGCAAGAAACTTCTGAAACAATGTCTCATTCTGCTGATTTACCTCCACGTTAGCCCGTCAGCAGTCAGATTGAAGGAGTGGGTGGAGCCAGACGTTTTTGAGGCTGTCTGGTTGTTGTTTCCACAGTGAAAAACAACCCATATAGCCTAAGGGCTACTGCAGCAGTGAAGAATTTGAATATGTACTAGTATGGGTAAGTGCAAGTTACACAACAATATTTTACTAATTCACATAAGTGCATATTTGTGTTCTTAAAATGTTCTGATGACTTGTGCTTTCAATGCCTTTATCTGCTATTCATAAAGGAGTGCATTGTGTAGTAACATATATCACTGCTCTTCATGAGATGTCATGTGATCACTCTTTCTATAAATGTACATTACTGGTGTGTACCTGAGCAAATGTTTAAATCTTATACATATTTTTTATGCTCTCAGCTTTGATTGCTTTTGAATGCCATGTACTTTTATTCAATTTTAAAGTTGCTTGTTTTATGTACACTGTTCCTAAATTCTGTTGTATAGTCCCTGGTTTGCTTTTTATTGTCAATGTATACATATTTTTTGGAGCTTTTCACCCCAAGCCTCTGCTGACAAATGGATTAATTTGCCCAGTTGGAGGGACTTCTAAGATGGCTGCATATTGAGTAATGGCTTATTTTTAGCTCTCCCAGTGTAAAAACAGAAGCTAAGCAGTGAAGGCCAGTAGATTTATGGGTAAATGTCAGTAAATGGCTAGTAAGTGCACTGCCTGGATGCCAGGAACAAAGAAATACAGAAGACCTGGAAAAAAGTAATCTACAAAAAGTGAGGAAGAACCAGTGACTGTGGAAAGTTCTGCAGCTGTTCAGCAAAAAGCAATGCAACCTTCAGACATGACTTCCAATAACTTACAAGATATGACAACTGCATACAGACCTGGTTAAAATAAACAAAACACTGATGTTGTATATCAACACAAACAACAAAAGACTGGAAAAAATGGAAGAAACTTTAAACAGATATTCAGATGAGATGATAAAGCTGCAAAAATCAGAGGTTGAAATGAAGAAAAGGCTGGCTTAATATGAGACTTCTCAGGAAGAGCTGTTGAAAAAAATAATAGAATTAGAGGACAGAGCATGCAGGCAAAACTTGAGATTTTCAGCTATACCAGAGAAGCTGGAAGGAACAGGCTGCATTAATTTTATGAAAGCACAAATAAGCAATTGGACTCTTATTCCACGGCAGGAGTTGTTAGTTGAAAGGACACGTGTATGCTCCAAACTTGGCTATAAGAAAGCAACCTATACCTTTAATAGTAAAGATGCAATCCTACCAGTAGAAGGAGTTGATACTGACAAAACTGTGGCAGAAGGACAAAGTACTAAAATTGGGAGGTAGCAGACTGTTTGTGGAGAATGATTGCTCATTGTTAACTAGACAGAAGAGGAGCAAATTTATTCCACTATTCACGGAATGTTGAGATGCAAGTGTGAGATTCAAACTGCTGTCTTCAAGAAATTCTTTCCTGGAGGGACAAATCATTTTTTGATGAAGTACCTGCTAAGGAGGAAATATAAAAGCTTGTCCAACAAAACGTAAGCTGTGAAACGGAAGGAAATTCCTCTTCTTGTTCTTCTGGTAATAAAGATCATGAGGGACTCTACCTGTGAAACCTTTTCATAATTTTCAATGGAAAATGGAGAGAAGGAAAGGAGCACGAGAGTAAACTAGAAGAACTTGAGAGTATGTTGGAAATGAGAGTCAGGATTTCAGAAATGAACAGTAATAAAAACAGTAACTTAATATGAGATTACAGTGCAATAATTATATTTGTGAAATATCACAGAACAAGAAAATCTGGAAATATTGGACTTTTTTAGAAGTTGTTGGACATGTGAGGGACTCTAAAGCATATGTCCTACTTCATGTCATTAATGTTCGGAAAAGTGCTTTGGGAGGGGAAGAGGAGGGAGAAAGATAACTGTTAGGAAAGAGGTTTTTTTCTTAAATTGTACCAGTGTTGTGGCACGTGATTTTCTTTACATGCTATAAAGTTTTTTTTTCAGTTAGTTGTAAGTATAAAAACAGATGGTACTGTTCTTTTTTTCTTTCTCCCTTCTCTTTTTTTCTTCAGTTTTATGAAATATAGGCACTGTAATATAAAAAAGCTTTGTTAAAAACCATGATAAAGGAAAAATCATGTGATTTGTCTCATTCTTGCATGGGGGAATAGCTGGATGAAAGAATTTAGATTGATTTAGTAAGTTTTAAGAGACAGCAAGTAAATAAAAAAGAACATTGAATATTCTGAGGCTTTTTTCTAGGAACTACATGTATGCTTAGTAACAATTCTGCAGCTGGTCTTCATATTTCCATGAAAACAATGTGATAAAGAGAAACTGGCTGCCTGGTTCTAATGTCTCTGTGGAGACAGTCTGATAAAGAGAAATTGGCTAGGAGTAATGTTCCCTGAAACCGTTCAGGGGGTTTCCCATGGTAGATAATGCTCTCTGAAAGCATTCAGGGGTTTTCCCAGCTGGGAAAGCTATAAAGATGAGACAAAACCAATCAGCACTTAGTAGAAGCACAGGCTGCACCATGTGTTTCAGCATGGATAACCTTTCTTTTAGGTTAACTCAAGCTTATGAGTGCGGCTGTAAGTTTAAGACTGTTGTTCCTATTAGGAGATTAAAACTTTGATATTTGAAGGTGTACACAATTTTGTGTGTTAGTATTAAGTTAATAGGTTTTAAGGGGTTTTTTTGAGGGCTTTCAATAAAACAAAAAGTTTTATAAGATGTGAGACAGCCTCACATGGATATGACAAGAAACAACTGTACATAAGTTCAACCTGCCAAACAGTATATGAATGTAACACAAAAGCTAGAACTAGACATTTAACAAAAAAGGTGTTTTACATAAAAGGCGGGAATAATAACTTTTTAATACAATGATGCTTTCATTAATGTCTTTAAATGTAAATGGCCTCACAGGTAAATACAAACAAGAAATAGTAGTGAACTATATTAAAAATGTGAAGTGTAAGTGTAAATAGCTATGTTATAGGAGAGACACTTCAAAAGAACTGAACATGGGAATTAGATAAAAAAATGGTTTTCAGGAAGGTTATTCAGCAGAATACATTGGACAAAGAAAAAATAGACGCACTTGTATTAATTGCAAAAATAGCTACAATACTGATAGAAGATAAGATAAAAATGGTAGATTTGTAGTGCTAAGGGGCTAATGGCAAGGGAAGAAGCTTACACTAACATTTCACCTAAAACTGCTATAATGGAGCTTAAGAAAATTTTGGAAAAAATCAGTTTTCAGCAAGGAATATTACTTATAAGTGGGGACTAGAATTTGATTTGCAGCAGTGAAGATGTGTCTGGGAGGCCTCAGAAAGGAAAACATAACAAAGGAGGGTAGCTTTTTGAAGAAATTTATGAAAATATTTGGCATGGAAGATATGAATTCAGTAATAGGAGATTGAAGTGAATTTACATATTATTCCCCAATATATAAAAACTGGGATAGGCTAGACATAATTTACATTTCACAGGAACATGTGCATTTAATTGAAGGTCTTGATATGCACCCAATAACTATTTCAGATCATGTGCCAATAATTACTAAAATAAAAGCACCGGGTAATGAAATAAAAATGAGACATTGGTGCTTTCCCACCTATCTGTTGAAAAGAGGGGAATTTAAGGAATGGGTAGTGGAGATTATTCAGGAGATGTTAGAGAGGATAGAAATCTTCTCTGAAAATATAGCTAGGGAGTGGGATAAAATTAAAGTGGAGTTTAAAAATTGGGAGGAAATAAAAGAAAGGGAGTTATGGTCAAGAATTATTCAGAGGGACTGACAATTGTGAAAGTATTGCAGAATAGGAGGAATTTCACAGAACAAGAAGAGGATCAACTGCAGAATGCTAGGCAGAAAATAAGGGATTACCTTAATAATATGCACAAGCTTAGAAAGACTACTGTTATGCAACTGTTTTTTTGATAACACTAGAGCGCCAAAACTTTCAGCACTACAACTCAGGGAACAGAAAGTAGAAAGGGCTGTTGCCAGACATAGGGAGCCTATAATAAGGAATTTAACAAGATCCTATGCAGGCATTCAAAATATTTTGAAAATTCTATGACGGTCTCTATAAACAGAGAAATATGAAAATCAAGAAAAGCTACAGATGGAAATGTTTATGTAAGAATTAAATATGCCAAGGTTAGAGGCAGATGAGGGTCACTTACTAACAGGATAAGAGGAAATAGATAAAAATGGAGATGTATAACCAATCTACAAGAACGTCCCTAGGAATAGATGGTATGATGTGGAAGTTTGAAAGCTAGGAAGAAAATAATAAAGATCTGGAAGGTTTTGTTTAACAGTATCTTAGGAGGAGAAGTAAACACCATCCTGGGAAAAGCAGTGGTAGCTGTAATACCTAAAGAAGGTAAAGATCTATCAGATCCAGCTTCATACAGGCCCATTTCAATCCTAAACCATGATTATAAAGTGTCCATGTGTATAACGGCTAAAAGAATGGCAAAAGTAATGCTAAAATTGATATGTATCACTGTGGTTTTGTGGAGGGGAGGCAAACATCTGACAATATGAACAGAACATTGATGATCCAGAGGGAAGCAGAATGTAAGAAAATACCGTTGTTGTTATTGGGTCTTGATGCAGAGAAAGCATTTGACAGAGTAAGCTGTAACTTTATGAGCAGGGCGCTGGAAGCATTTGTATTTCCTGAAAAAATTATAAAGTTGATGAGGAGGCTATATGAGGGCTCTGAGGAGAAAATTATAGTAGGTGGGGTCCTCTCTGATAATTTCTGCTTAGCAGAGGAACCAGGCAGGAGTGTCCTCTTTCCCCCTTATTTGGATTATGTTTGGAACCATTGGCAACAAAAATAAGGGACTCATAAATTCAACGATATAATTGGTATTATAGTCAAGAAAAGCTGGTTTTATTAGTAGATGATATTATTTCATACCTGACAAAACCAGAAAAAGACATTACAATATTGCGGAACATTTTGAGACAGTTTCATATCTTTTCGGGATACAAAATTAATAGCTAAAACAAAGGCAATAGCGGTAAATTATGTACCCATGCATGAATTGGTTCAGGAATACCTATATTTATGGGGACATGATAAAATGAAGTAGTTAGGAGTACGGATTAAAAATTATTCTAGTGTGACAGCTAAGGATATGTGGGAAGAGACTAAAAAGATAATACAAAAACTGACAAAATGGAAGTTTTTTTATATGGATATGGATAGTATGATACAAACAGTTAAAACATTTTTAGGCCCTTTAGTCTTACACAGGTCAGGCATATTTTTATCAACCAGAGGAGAAGTTGTGGGTAGCAATTAAAGAGCTGAAGGACTTTATCTCGGAGGGAAAGATGGCAAGAGTCAAGTGGGATAAGCTGATTCTTCCAGTAGAACAGGGAAGATTCAGATTACCTAATTTGAAGGGGCATTTCAGAGCTGCACAATTAAGACTCCTATATGTAGCGCAGCAGAAAACTATAATTCAAAGTGGAATGGGTTGATGATAAAACAGGGGGGAAGTTCAAGAAACAAAGCGAGACTGGAATTTTGGATGCAGGCCTTTAAGGAGAATAACAATAATCATACAGAATATTACATCCATAAAGTAGCAGAAAATATTCTAAGAACTAAAGCAGCATAGGAATGGAGAAAGGAGATTCTGCCGATAGGGATGACTGCAATTAGAGATATAGGCAAGAGAGGGCTGGAATTTATTGGAGAAGACTGGCAAAGGAACCAAGGTAATGGGAGCAAATTACTAGATAGGGAAAGATGATAGAATGGGAAGACGCTAAGAATTTATTTGAACTCAGGTTTAGAGATTGCTTTCCCTATCAGGGACTGATATCAGAGTATAGGCAAAGAGAAAGAAATGGAGGGGGGATCATAAATGAAAGACCAGGACTGGTAGAGTTTTTAATAGACTTTAGAACATAAGTTGCCATTAAAAAAGGAATAATTAGCAGTGCATAAAAATTATTGCATGACGGCTATAAGAATCAATCAGAGGAGGTTAGGATTGGGAAGAGAGACTGGATAAATAATTCACAAAAAAAAAATGAGGGATTATATGTATGTTTTCCAAATATGCAACAATATCTAGAAGAGTTAGGATTTTTGCCTGGAAATGTTTACATAGATATTTTTATACCCAAGTAGATTCCAGAGAATTTTCCTCAGGCATAACGCAAATGTTGGAGGTGTGAAGGGAAGAAAGGGGTAATTGGGAACATATTTTCTGGGACTGCGGTGACTTGGCAGACTTTAAAGATTCCCTGCGGGATGCACTGTCAGAGATGCTGGGTGGGCAGATTGGCTTGATTAGGGAGATGATTTTTCTGAACTATGATACAGAATTGAAATTGCCTAGACATGGTATGGCCTTGCTGTGTCTAATAATGGTGGCTGATAAAAAAGCAATTACTAGAAAATTAAAATCAAAGTCTAAACCAACTATACTGGAAGTAGTGAATGTAGTAACAGAGGTAAAACAACTGGAATTGAGATGTTTAGAAAGGGTTAGGAGCAAACTGCATAGGAAAAACTAGAAATTGTGGGAATAATACATACAAGGGAGCAATGAGGTTTAAAAGGCAGCAGGACTTAAATGAGCTATGTAATGTTTGAGTGAGGAAACACTGGATAGATTATAACTGATGTATAATGTTTGCCACTGGTAGTGTGTCCGTATGGTTTGTGATGTAAAATGCTTGCAACTAGGATTGTGTTGGTGGTTTTTTATCATTTATATCAGTTTATGATTGCCTGTGTAGTAAGCGATGGTTTAATAAAATGTTTCTTGTTTAAAAAAAAAAGAAGGAATTGAATAATTTATGTAATATTGCTTAGGTTATATGATATATAGCAATATATCTGCAAGTCAAGCTCCACTCGAGTAACCTGCACAAGTGGCCTCAACCTGGTGTGTGACATCAGTATGACTTGCTGGCGGTATAGATTTGTGTCCCAGAGACTCCCCCCATCTGTGGAATAGACTCTGTCTCCATGTCAAGCAGAGTACCTCTTTGCCCCTTTTTAAGCACAAACTGGATAACAGGATGGGAAATAGAAAATGCATCCCTGGGATTTCACCTGTCTCTCTGCTGGACAGGGGCATCAGGTGTTGATTTGTCTATGCATGGGCTGAACTCTTGGCTAGGCTTATAAGGGCCTCAGGGCCAATACCCTAGTAATGTCCTACATCCTATGTGAAGTATAATGTTTATGTTAATATAGTTTGATTACTTTTATATGAATGTAAATTTGCCTGTAACAAGTGATTAATTCAAAAAGGTGCTTGAAAAAAATTGCCCAGTTGGACCTACCTGCAAAAGAAATGTAGATAAATATTTGTAATTATGTTATGTATGTTTTAAGTGAATACACTAAAGAACTACTACTCTAATGAGCAAGTGCTGTGGGTTCTTTAACATCCACCTGAACTGCCAGCAGTTCATGTATATAGGACCTCTGTTTAACATCTCATCCAAAAAAAACTCCTAGACAGCAGTGTAGTACCCTGTCATGCTGCACTGCACTGTCTGTATTGGAAAAGGAATCGAAGTACACGATGAGAGAACAGATCCCACAGCCTGCAACAAAAGCTTAAGATCCACCGTCTTCTGTTCTAGCATCAAAGGTGAGTGGGCTACCTGTTGAGCCACTGACTGTGCTTTTATTATTTAAAGTTGAGTACATTGGATAGTCATATACTGTGTTCAGCATATGTTTTGGCTAAAGATATTTTAGTATTAAAAAAGGATAATCTTAAAGATTAGATATGAACCATTTTTAGAGTATAACAAACTGCATCACTTAGTGAGACTACTGTTTTGGTGGAAATAACATAATTAGCAGGAATTAAAAAAGATATATAAAAATGCAGGTTACATATACTACAGAAAACTTTATAAAACATTTTGGATGCCTAGAGAACATGCATCTCAGATAAATCAAGCACAGCTGGATAGCAAATACAAAATTTTATATTTCTTTTAATAATTTCTTGTACAAAGTAAAAATGTTTCTTCTTGGTGTGTATTCCAAGGTAAAATTCATTTTATAACTTTACCTTTTCCTGGTGATAGTATTCGGAAAGAAGTATAATATGATCTTGCAATAAATCACATGATGAGGATAGCATGATGTGGACTGACACAGATTAGATATGTGTAAATACTGACTTAGCACAGCCATGCCTAGCACAGTGACATGGTAAAGATAGCATGACATGGCATGACAGAGATTAGATATGCATATAAGCACTGACGTACCACAGACATGCCTGGCACATGACATGTAAAGATAATGTGACGTGGCCTGACAGAGAGTAGATATGCATAAGCACTGACTTAGCACAGACAGGACTGACACAGTGACATGGTGAAGATAGCGTGACATGGCCTGACAGAGATTAGATATGCATAAACACTGACATACCACAGACATGCCTGGAACATTGACATGGTAAAGACAGCGTGCCATGACCTGACACAGATTACATATGCATAAGCACTGACTTAGCACAGACATGTCTGAGACAGTGACATGGTCTGACAGAGATTAGATAATGCCTGGAACATTGACATGGTGAAGATAGCGTGATGTGGCTTGACACAGATAAGATATGCATACGCACTGACAGGACTGACACAGTGACATGGTGAAGATAGCATGATGTGGCCTGACAGATTAGATATGCATAAGCACTGAAGTACCACAGACATGCCTGGGACATTGACATGGTGAAGGTAGCGTGACGTGGCATGACACAGATTAGATATGCATAAGCACTGACTTAGCACAGACATGCCTGGAACATTGACATGGTGAAGATAGCGTGACATGGCCTGGCAGAGATTAGACATGCATAAGCACTGATTTAGCACAGACATGCCTGGAACATTGACATGGTGAAGATAGTGTGATGTGGTCTGATAGAGATTAGATATGCATAAGCACTGACATACCACAGACATGCCTGAGACAGTGACATGGTGTAGATAGTGTGACGTGGCCTGACAGACATTAGATATGCATAAGCACTGACTTAGCACAGACAGGACTGACACAGTGACATGGTTAAGATAGCGTGATGTGGCCTGACAGAGATTAGATATGCATAAGCACGGACGTAGCACAGACATGCCTGGAACATTGACATAGTGAAGATAGTGTGATGTGACCTGACAGAGATTAGATATGCATAAGCACTGACTTAGCACAGACAGGAATGACACAGTGACATGGTTAAGATAGCGTGATGTGTTTGCCTAAAGTTCCTGTCATTAGATATTGCATAAGCACTGAGTAAAATGGAACAGACATGCCTGGATGACATTGACATAGTGAAGATAGTGTGATGTGACCTGCAAAGATTAGATTGCATAAGCACTGACTTAGCACAGACAGGAATGACACAATTGGTGACATGGTTAAGATACTGATGTGGCCTGACAGAGATTAGATTACATACCAGTTTTGCAGTGTAGCAACCAGACATGCCTGGAACATTGACCATCAATAGTGAAGATAGTGTGTTCATGTGAGTTTGTTGGAAGCTGCACTGAAACTTTTCTGTAGGAGCTGCATGTTCACACATGGTGCTTGCTTAGAGCTACTCTCATGTTAAGCCACTATGTATATGTATGCCACCGCCACCCTGATGCCAGGGTTTTTAATTTTTCATCTATCCCCAACTGCACACTAGCAGTATCTGGTGCAAATACAACAGAGAAGTATGCAAGTGATACACCACCTAAGCATAATTTGCCTGACAGAGATTAGATATGCATAAGCACTGACTTAGCACAGACAGGACTGACACAGTGACATGGTTAAGATAGCATGATGTGGCCTGACAGAGATTAGATATGCATAAGCACTGATGTAACACAGACCTGCCTGGCACGGTGATATGGTGAAGACAGCATGACGTGGCCTGACAGAGATTAGATATGCATAAGCACTAATGTACCACAGATATTCCTGAGACAGTGACATGGTGTAGATCACGTGAAATGGCCTGACAGAGATTAGATATGCATAAGCACTGATGTAGCACAGACATGCCTGGGA
Source organism: Protopterus annectens (assembly GCF_019279795.1). Lineage (NCBI taxonomy): Eukaryota > Metazoa > Chordata > Ceratodontiformes > Protopteridae > Protopterus > Protopterus annectens. The sequence continues at coordinate 544,529,985 of NC_056742.1, read as the reverse complement.
CAGTGACATGAGAGGAATTAGCACTGACATGGCACAGTGACATGGTGAAGATACCATAATGTGGCTTGACAGAGATTCAATATGGATAAGCACTGATTTAACACAGACATGCCTGGCACAGTGACATGTGAAGATAACGTGATGTGGCTTGATAGAGATAAGATATGCATAAGCACTGATTTTAGCACAGACATGCCAGGCACAGTGACATGGTGAAGATAGTGATGTGGCCTGACAGGGATTAGATATGCATAAGCACTGACTTAGCACAAACATGCCTGGCACAGAGCAGCCTAATGAAATTTCACAGTCATGAAGATGGTGGTTGCCATGAAAGTGAGTGAACTTTGCTATGAGAGGTCATGTGACCCAGAGATTTTGGCATGCATACAGCATGCCTGATGCTATGTGCAATCACAGGTGCATTGAAAGACTAATACCACAAAAAGAATAATACCCACTGGGTACAAAACTAGTTAGAAACAAAAGGAACCACGTCCAAGGCTCTAGGCAGAAACTTTTAATCCAAATGCATCCAAATTCACCAACTAAGTGCTTTCACCATAACAAATGGCTTTTTCAGAGTGAGTGAAAAGCATCCATACCTTACATTAAATACTCAAGCAATCATTCAATCATCCAATAAAAAACATTATTTAGCAATTATACAATAATTACAAAAGTTAAACAACTAAATATGTCCACACACAGTAGAAAAAATATGTTATACATACCCTGACAAAAAATATAATTGGAAAAGCATCCTGTCTGTTATGTATAGTAATATCTCTCAAAAATCCACCTAAAAACATTTAAATAAAATGCTAATAAAATTTTTTTTAAAATATTTGTGCTGAAATTGTAAATAACTTTGAGACAAAATATGTAGAAAATCCCTAATGTTCACCTATTGAAACTAAATACTGTTGGCCCTATCCTTCAAAACAGGCTTTAAGGAGATGTGTTCATTCAGGCCTGGTGGAGTAGTAGCATCCAGTATTATTTGCCATCTGTATTCCAATAATTCCACCCTCAACCTGACATCACCACCCCTTTCAAGACTTCCCACTCTATCGATCACAAAGAAAATAAATTTCTTGAAGTCCATACAGTGTGTACTATGCATATACAATGCATTATTTATGTCGTGATTTTTGTTGGCCGTCAGATGTTTTGCAATTCTGACCTTTAACCTACAGACAGTTTTGCCCACATAGAATGCATTGCAGCTAACACAGGTGGCATTATATACCAAATTCTCTGTGTTGCAACTGCACCTGCCAGGGCACCCAATAGTCTTAAAATAATTAGTCACCACTACATAAGGTCCTTCATTAATGAACCTACAAAATTTACAAGTTCCACACTTATACATCCTGGAACATTTGTATATAATTCTGTTTCCTTCCAAGATTTCTTTGATGTATAGTAATATCTCTCAAAAATCCACTTAAACATTTAAAAGGTGTTGTCCTTCTCCACCATTTCTGTGTTGTTACCCCTTAAAATGGGTTATCTACTCTTTTTTCCCAAAACTTTGTTCTAATTTTTAACAACAACTTTAATGGGTATCCTTTGTCTAAAAAAAAGCCAGTTAAGGTATAAACTTCCTTATTGCAAGTGTCATCGTCACTCACTAGTCTAGAAAGTCTTACCATCTGGCCCTTTACTATTCCTCTAAGGCAAGGCATTAATTTTGAGATACAATAGTCAAACGTCTGCTGTTGAAGTGGTGAACAAAATATGGGACACAATATTTAATGAAACTCTGAGGAATGATTTAGGAAGTTTCCCCAAAATAATATACTCAAGGGGGAAGAACATCAAAGAAATCTTGGAAGGAAACAGAATTATATACAAATGTTCCAGGATGTATAAGTGTGGAACTTGTAAATTTTGTAGGTTCATTAATGAAGGACCTTATGTAGTGGTGACTAATTATTTTAAGACTATTGGGTGCCCTGGCAGGTGCAGTTGCAACACAGAGAATTTGGTATATATTGCCACCTGTGTTAGCTGCAACGCATTCTATGTGGGCAAAACTTGTCTGTAGGTTAAAGGACAGGATTGCAGAACATCCGACGGCCATCAAAAATTACGACATACATAATGCATTATATATGCATAGTACACACTGTATGGACTTCAAGAAATTTATTTTCTTTGTGATCGATAGAGTGGGAAGTCTTGAAAGGGGTGGTGATGTCAGGTTGAGGGTGGAATTATTGGAATACAGATGGCGAATAATATTGGATGCTACTACTCCACCAGGCCTGAATGAACACATCTCCTTAAAGCCTGTTTTGAAGGATGGAGCCAACAGAATTTAGTTTCAATAGGTGAACATTAGGGATTTTCTACACATTTGCCTCATCAAGTTGTTTACAATTTCAACACAAATATTTAAAAAACTTTTTTATTAGCATTTTATTTAAATGTTTTTTAAGTGGATTTTTGATGGATATTACTATACATAACAGACGGGATGCTTTTCTAACTATATTTTTTGTCAGTGTATGTATAACATATTTTTTCTACTGTGTGTGGACATATTTAGTTGTTTAACTTTTGTAATTATTGTATAATTGCTCAATAATGTTTTTCATTGGATGATTGAATGATTGGTTGAGTAGTTAATGTAAGGTATGGATGCTTTTCACTCACTCTGAAGAAGCCATTTGTTATGGTGAAAGCACTTGGTGAATTTGGATGCATTTGCATTGAAAGACTACATACCTTTTTCGTTTGCTGGGGGAAGCAGATAAACTATCATAAGGACAATAAGGAGAGAAAGTGTGGTGTGGTGATAAGAGAAGGGTGTTTTTTTCTGTTTGGGACATCTGCTTTTTTTATTTTATAAGAAAGGTATGATTGAAGGTGTAAGGATAGCACCAGGAGCAGATTTGCAAATATATGATGCAAGCAAAAACTGGCAGGTGAGGCAGTGACTCAAAAGAGGGTCATCAATGATGCTCAATTTCTGAGAGACTTGGTTGGCTACAATCACCTGCATTAGAAGGTGAAGTTAAGTGCAAACTTGCAGTACTGTATTTTGGTCTTCTGCTAAGTACATACTTGCTTTTTTAAGTACTGTATTTCATTTTTTCTGTTACCTAATTGTTTTCACAGAATAGTGTGCTGTCTCTCTCTCTCTGCTATAAGAAGGGGTGGTGGTGGTCTCACTTCTTTGTTATCTGATATTTAACTGTTCGCCTAGAGGGCTTCCTCTGTACTTTAAGAGCTAGCCACAAAGTTTGAGAATTCATTTTATGCTCAACTTCTGAGATACTTGATTGGCTACAAACACCTGCATTAGAAGCTGAAGTTAAGTGCAAGCTTGCAGTATTGTATTTTAGTCTTCTAAGTATAAACTTGTAGTTTTAAAAGTACTGTATTTTATTTTTTCTGTTACTGAATTGTTTTCACAGAATAGTGTGCTGTGTTTTTCTGTGCAGTTAGTTCCCCACCCACACTCCCTGTTCTTGTCTTGGTGTTAGTAGCTCTGGAATTGCCCCCCCCCTCCTGTAAGTCTGTATTTGAACACTCCTCCTGGGTTCATCTCATTGCTCACTTAACCGAGTACAGTGAGATCATATCCTGAGTCTAGTGTTCACTCTACTTAATACAGAGAGAAGATTTGAGAAGGGCAACCCACTTAGGTTTTTCCTTCCTCAATACTTGCACGTAAAAAATTGTACTTTATTCATCTCCTTTTACTGTATTTGTCTTTCCTCCTACTTTGTTTTGCTTTTGCCTCTTCTTAAAAGTACTCACTTTTATTTATTCTGCTGCATTTATTACTGCTTGGTAGTAACCTGTTTAAATTGTAACTGTTATTCTAAGTCTTTTGGTTTAAGCACTTTGGCTTCATACCGGTTGTTTTACATTAAGAAGGTTTGTGGTCTGCACTGTTGTGGTAGGACAGGTAGCTTACATCCTTCTAAGCTGGGAATTGCTGATTGAAGGCTCAGTGTCTGCTATTCTAAAAGTGTATTAGTTCTGGTTTAAGCACATGGGCTTCAGGCCAGTTATTCTACATTAAGAAGGTTTGTGGTCTGCATTCTTGTGGGAGGAGAGGCTGGATTCTGCCCTTCTTAGCTGGGAATTTCTGGTCACAGGCTTATTGTGCCTGCTTATTTGAACTGTTTCTTTCTGAAATTGGTGCGCCTTGTTGCTGTAGCATAGACCAGATTCAGGTCTGCTGAATCTAGCTTTGTTTATATAACTTGAGCACTGATCCAGGCCATCTTTTTTGGAGAAGGTTCCCCTGCACCCTAATGGCAGGAGTGTGCAGTTAAAACTTGTCTTATTGAAAACTGCTGGAACAGGGCTCAGTTTTGAGCTTTTTTCTGGTTAATTGGGTAACTTGTTTAAATCAGTTTGTTTGTTTTCTATTGTTTTATTTATATATATATATTTATATATATATATATATATATATATATATAGCACTTTATTCATCTGCTTTTACTGTATTTGTGTTTCTTCCTACTTTATTACTAGGGGCATTGACTACAACTCTGATCTGAAATATATAACAATAAATATAATTTTCTTTTGCATTTACAGTGTTTTTTATTGTATCTGCTTTATTTTCTGAAAAACAATATATATATATATATATATATATATATATATATATATATATATATATATATATTTGTTCCCCGCCAATCTAAGCTAGTATAGTCCCATTTTCAGGTTAGTGCTGAATTCAAGGTTGTGTTACAAATCTCTGTGTTTGCCCATACCTTACTTGGATAGAAGGAAGTTTCTCTGTTCACCTGTGAGAGAGGGGAGCTTTGAGCAGCCTATCTGTCCCTGGAGGAGTGGTTTCAGTTCAGAAATTAGTAATTTATTGGCTATTTTTAGCTAATTTCTATCTCTTTCATTTCCCTGCTATAAAAACCGCATTTGCCCAGTTTTCGTGTTTGGTAGTAAAGATATAACTATTCCCGGCGCCACAAAGTCTCCTTTTCAATTTTTCCCTTGGAACTAGACAAACTTTCAACTTAAGCACTCAAGCCATTCATTTCTCAGCCCAGCACTTGCTCAAAACTCATAGCAAGCACTTATAAATCCTAGCACTAGACCCAGATATACTGTACAGGACGACGAGGCTCTCTATTCGACCTTACCAGCCATTCAGTAAAACAGTTCTCTGTACCTATCCAGGCATGTCCAAAGGGCAGTTTCAGGTGTACTCTCCAGTCCATCTGGTGTATATGGGCATTTTGAGGCAATGTCACAACTGCCTCATGTACACAGACAACCCTCTCCTCCTACCAGCAAACACTAATACATGCGAGAGATGCAATTATACAGCCAAACTGGAGGCTAAGCTCTCTCAACCCAAGACTGGATCAGTCAAGAGGAGAAGGAAAATACTTGCATCACACCTCCAGCCTCACATAAACCCATCAAACCAGCACTGGCAAAAAACACACATAAATACACGAAAACATACTAGGAGGCTCTAAATAAAAATCTGCAAAAGCAACAGAGACCTCCAAAGCAGACATCCAGGCAACCTCCACCCCCAAACACAAACCATGGAACACATACTTCACAAAACCAGTGTGCCACGCAATCACATCCCTAAAGGCAAAATAACATACTCAACATACTAGTAATAGGTGACTCTATAGTCAGGCACACTGACGTCCCACTCACTAGGCTGAATAAGGAGAAGGTTGCTGTTAGCTGCCTGTCGGGTGCCAGGATCCGCCACATAACAAGCACTCAAGTCACTCCAGAACAAGTACAAATATGACTCTGTCATTATCCACATTGGTGTGAATGACCTGAGCCGTACCTCCCTGGACTACATGAAAAGAGATATGGAAGAGCTCTCTGATCACGTAGCCCAGGCCGGTATGACCCTGACCCTGAGTAGCATCCTGCCCTCACCAATAATGATACCACGGTATAAAGAAAAAATTATAAATTTCAACAGTTGGCTAAGTTTTTGGTGTCATTCAAAGGGGATCCAGTGTCTGCCCGCCTGGGATGACATGCTCGACAAGCCATACTGCTTCGCTAGAGACGGCTTGCACCTGTCACCCTTAGGCTTTCGAATACTGGCCAAGGGTCAAAAGACAAACCAATCACCGTAAATAGTACAAGTAAAAAACTGAGGGTAATGCTACTCAATGCCAGAAGTCTAAATCTCAAAATGCACGCACTCGAGGCACTCCTCAGTAAGAAGAAAATTGATATATGTGCAGTAACAGAAACCTGATTTAAGGCTGCAGAGAGCACCCCAGCACTACCAGGCTACAACTCATATCATACATTTTGGCCACAGAACCTGGACCAAAATACAAAAGGCGGGGGCGTAGCCATATTCATCAAGGATACCCACACCTTCAGGTTAGTGCCACAGTACGATGCTTCAGAGATCATCCAACTCCCTTGCCCAACATTTCCTAGAATTTATAAACTCAAATGCCCTGGATCAACTGGTCAGTATTCCCACCAGAGATGACAACATATTGGACCTGGTCATCACCAACATGGGTGACCGGTGTTCCACACCAGAGGTTAACCCCTCGCTGGTTAGATCTGACCATAAATAAATCACTTTGGATATCCACATTCTGCCCCCACCCCCGGACAAGGAAACCACCATGGAAAACTTTTCAAAAGCAAACTTCACGTTACTTAAGACCAAGGTGGAAAGTTTCAAAGCCCCCATGCTAAAGAATAATGCTGTCCAAGCTACAAAATCCTTTACTAATGCATTCTACGGACACCTACAAAAATGCATGGATCATGCTATCCCAAGCAAAGCCAAGACTCACTCCTCCAAGAAAAGGAAACCAGTTTGGTGGACCGCTGCCATAAACAAACTATACAATAGAAGGAGGAAATTACTACAGAAAAGAGTAAAATCCCAAGAAGGGAAGACATGCCTGATCAGCATCAGAAAGAAACTACGATCCCTCATAAAATCTTCCAAGGCGAGCTTCGAAAGAAAAATTGCCAAGGACTCCAAAAATGCCACAATGCATTCTTTAGCTATGTCAAGAATCTAAGTGGCAATGCTCAGATCTGCTCAGTTAGTGCAGAATGGCACAAAATACACTGGACTGACCGATATCGCCAACATCCTGGCATACAGGTTCATTGCAAACTTCACCTCCATCTCACCCCCCAAAAGGGCACATAACCATACCAGAAGAATGTAGAGCCCCTGAAATCACAGACAGCTGACAGCTTTTTACTTTTCCTATTGCATGCTTTCTTAATACTATTTTCAGCCACATTAAATTGCTTAACACACAATTTTTCCCACTGTGGGAACAATTAATCACTTAAAATCATTTTGTTTAGCTTTTCTACATCATGCATACCTATTGCATTTATTAGGACAGTTTTAGTCCTTTTTAATGGATGTGTTACTTTAAATGGTAACATTTTTGGCGCCAAAACATTTATTTAAATGGCAACAGTTACTTGGAGTATTGTTCTGATGAAGCCCGTAATGTAGCGGGTGAAAGCGCTTAACTTGTTGGATCTTATATTGCATTAAATCATTGGTCTCCTGAGGATTTGAGAGAGACTCTTCCATGGGGAGCACTTTTAAACTTTAGGGCCAGGATTAGGACGAATTCAGGGAAAGGCTTAGGGAATTCTTACCTTACTTTCTCCCTCCTTAGCTTAGCTATTGTTCCTGTGTTGAATGTGTTGTTTTGCATGGGCTTCCACTTCCTGACTCCCTGACTCCTTGCCCCCTTATAAGCCTTATAGGTGATTAGTATTATATTTGTTTATAAGTAGAGCCCGGCCCATAGAACCTGGTTTCCCCAAAAACTATTTCTCAGTAGCTAAAGGTGTGGTTAAATCTGTGGTTAAAAAATCCTGTACAAGCTGATAGCTTTATGGAAGGTGGGAAGATAGGGGGGCTAAGAATACTCTTAGCCATGAGGAAGGCCATGAGAAGTTGGTTTGATAGTTGCATATGCTTCAATATCAGGAATTGAAATCTTTCTAATTTGGTGGATGCTGAGGTGGAAGGTTTAAGGAAGATATGAAGGGATTTGGTAGTTCATGTCTCTGAACAAGTGAGGTAGCATTCTTTTGCGTGGTTTTTGGTGCTGTTCAGGCTGGCTTCAGGGGTGCCTGAGGGTGGTTCGTTCCCATGATCTGTGTGCCTGGTTGAAGGATCAGGAATTTAGCTGAGCATGTTAAATTTATGGTTTTTGGATGCTCCTTCCCTCCTGATGAGACCGCCTTTGGACTTGTGGAAGACCAAGCAAATGGATAGAAATGGATGAAGAAATGCAGACTGTTAAAAGATGTGGCAAGATTTTTTAGGTTTAGCCTCCGAAGTTTAGTAGAAATTGGACTGCTAAAGGGGTGTTCATATCCTGCTTATGGTTCCCAGTCTAGGGTGAGGGTACGTGGTGGGCGCAGGGCTCATCAAGGGTTCGTTTTTTAGATTCATCAGTTCAGTAGGGCCTGCTCAGACTTCTGGTGAGGCAGGGGTCTCAGTTTTAAATACTTCTGACCAACCTTGGTGCCTTTTCAGCTGCCAGTGGATTCTCAAGTCTGGCTTCTCCCTTTGTCTCTTTTCAAAGAAAATTGGGAAAGAATGGGTTAATCAGACAGACAGATGGGTGGGGATCATCACGGTTCCAGATTTTATTTATTATTCCACCCATGCCCTCAAGGCATGCCAGATGTCCTTCCTCACTCCACAAAGAGAAGAGAGAGGCAGGGGGCCTGCCTCAGAGGGAGCCTTCCCTTAGCAGATGTATTAAGCAAATTACAAATGGATCCCACCCCACGGTGGATTCTCATGTATTTCAAGAAATTGACAGTGTCATGGGGAACTCCAGACATAGATCTGTTCGCTTTCTCCACTAAACCACCAGCTGCCAAAGTAAAGTATTGCAGGGTTTCATTCACACAGCTTGGAAAGTGATTATGGAAGCTAGGGAGGCTCAGGGAGAGAGTGTGTGAAGAAAAATGGAAGAGATTTTATTTTTGAGTACAGCAAAGAATTGGGAGATTTCAGAGCCTAATTTGAGCTGCAGCAATTTCAGCTCATGACTATGATCCACCTTGTTTTCTTTTTCATTTCGTGTTAGTTTCTTCAAGGGCAAGAGAGAATATAAGACCCCCGTGAGTGAGCTCCACTCTGCTTGGGATCTCAATTTTGTGTTGAAAAACTAACTCTACAACCTTTTGAGCCTGCAGCTACTGCTGAATAAGACTGCTTTTCTGTTGGCTATTACTTCTGCAAGAAGGGTCTGAGTTGCAGGCCCCTTGGGCATTAGAGCCTTTTGATTTTCCCAAAGGACAGGGTTTCATTACGTACTAATCCTTCCTTTATGCCTCTATTCATTTGCCTTTGCAGATCCTCCAAATAAAAAGGGGAAAAGATTTTGCATACACTTTTAGTACACACAGGCAATTTTGTTATTATTATTTGAGCAGGACCAAGAATTTTAGGTCTCAGCAGTTACTGTTTTTTTTTGCTTTTGAGTTCACAGGGCAAGCCTGTGTCAAATTTTACTATTTTAGAAAGGTCAACTGTGGTTTTTGTCAGTGGAGATTTTTGTAGTCTCTACTACAGTGAATTATGGTTTTATAAAGGGTGTTTTGGCATCTCAAGACATCGTGGCATTGGCGTTCTTCATCACATTTTGTCAGTTCAGTAGTATTGTTTGAATGCTAATTGTAGTCTTTTATTGGAACAATTAACAGAGACATTGGGAACCTCCAAACACTGGACCCTACCCAGTTCGGCTTTAAGGGCAGATCATGACTCCTAAACCTGGTGGACTTTTTTGTGACCGTTACCAAGGCTATAGACGAGGGAAAGGTGGTACACACAGCCTACCTAGACCTCGCTAAGGCTTTTGACACCATTCCCCATTCTGGTATTATAGACAAGCTCACCAGCCTGAACATAAACCCCTACATCACAAGATGGGATGCCAACTGGCTCACGGACAGATCCCACATGGTGAGAGTTGCAGGAGCTAGGTCTGACTGTAAACAGGTTACAAGTGGCATTCCCCAGGGCTCAGTCCTAGGACCCCTCCTGTTCGGCATATACTTCTCAGAGGTACAGGCAAGCACAGGAGGACTATGGCTGACCAAGTTGGCAGACAACTGCAAACTAGGGGCTATAATTGACTCTCCAGCTGACACAGACATCCTCCAAAAGGGTCTCACTGAGACTGATACCTGGTGTCAAAATCATGGCCTCAAGCTAAATGCCAAAAAGTGCATAGCCATCCCCTTTGGAAAAAATAAAGTACCCACAAACTACCACATAGGTTGTAGTCCCCTAAATAGGGAAGACGTAATAAGGGATCTGGGGACCCAAGTAGATAGTAATCTCTCCTTTGATAATAACATTGCCATAGTGGCTAGAAAATCCTTCTATGTGGCCCACCTAATCACAAAAAGGTTTGCATCCAGATCAAAAGAGGTTATTGTGCCCCTCTACTCATCACTCATCAGACCCATTATATAGTACACGCCCCATTTGGGATGTACCTTACAAAGACACCTGCAACAGCTGGAAAGACAACAGAAGTACCTCACCAAGAGGATCACTGGCCTCAAACAGATTCCCTATGCAGCTCGACTGAAGAAACTCCATCTGTACTCAGTTGCATACTGCCTACTCAGAGGTGATCTCTGCCTGACATACAAGGCCATGTCCAACCCAGAATTGATGGACATGCTCCACCTAAAGAAAACCATATCCCCTCGAGCCATATGTGCTAGGGATCTAAACCTCACCGCAACAATAAATAGGATGTGCTGGCAGGAAAGATTCCTGTCCCAGAGACTTCCCATGCTTTGGAACAAGATTCCAGTCTACATTAGGCAGAGTTCCTCGCTAACACTCTTCAAGAGAAACCTTCACGAGTGGATGGGAAACAAAGTTTACCCCAGGGATCACTTCAGTGGCTCTGCTGAGCAGAGGCACAGGGAACTAATCTAAGGTGGTGGCAAAAGCCAACACATTCTGGCTAGGTTTATAAATGCCTTCAGGTAGATAGCCTAGTACCTGCCTATGAACCTATATGCAGGAAGTCTAAGATGGCTGTACATTGAGTAATGACTAACAGCATAATTCTAGCTCTCCCATTGTGAAAATGGAAACTTAGCAGAAAAAAGCCAGTGGACTTGTATTTCTTTGTAAATTTCAGTAACTGGCTAGTAGTTAGAAGTAGTAAGCTAGAAATCCCCTTTTCTCAGCACGGACATCTACCCGGTTTCTGAGTTGTGTGCCTGCCACCTAAACATCCTCCTGAAAAACAGGGCAGCCCATTCCCAGTCTGCTCCTACCCAGCGTCTTGGGCACCTACATGTTCTGGAAATCAGCATCTCCCTCCCTGCTGATTAAAGGACTTACACCTCTCAAGAATTACAGTCTGCAGCACATTCCCAATCTGCTGCTACCCAACATCTTGGACACCTACGTGTTCTGGAAATCAGCGTCTCCCTCCCTGCTGACCAAAGGACTTACACCTCTCAAGAATTATAGTGTAGGTGATTGCCTATGGTTTATTACTGTTTATTCTACCTTTTGTAACACTTTCTGGGTGCACACACGCCCGGACAGGCAGTATTTCCCAGCCGTTTTATTGCTAATCTACTCTGGGTGAATTAACCTGACTTGACGTGTTGTTACTCTCTTTGGCCACCAGATGACAGTCTGTCATTGTTAATTATAAGCTCCCATCGACCATACCCTTAAGTCAGATACCTAGTTGGGAAAATGGGCTGAAAACAAAGGTTATAGCTTTTTGTTTTCATCTAGCCATTGATCCCCCAAGCAGACCTGAATAAACACACTAAAAGGCTGACTTGTATAACATGTCTAACAAAGTGTAAGAAATGATCCTGCAACTCAAAACAATCTGCGCTGCTTCCATAGTGTCTACAACCCTTGCCTGACTGTTTCTTAACCTCCTTAGGCTGGGCTTGCCCTGTTCCAGGAGTGGCCATACTAACCCCCTCAGCACACGTGTTGCACCCTCCCCCACTCCTTACCTAACAGGAATCTATAAATATACACCCGCTACTGTGGCACCATTTTTAAATCCCCTTTTCACAGCACGGACATCTCCCCGGTTCCTGCGGTGTGTGCCCACCAGTAAGTGCTTCAGATTATTGCTGTGGTGTAGCTTTAATGTAACTGATAATTACAGGACTATTTAGGTCAACATGTGCAGAGCTGCCTAACCATACTTGTGTTGCTTGTAATACTGCCAATACGAGCTAAAACTTGCTTTAATTGTTGACTATAACACAGTATTGATAGTATCTCTGTCAATTATGTAGCACTGTTCTGTCCCTATGTTGTGTGGTTGATATCTGCTTTTAAAAGTGTAATCAGGACAGTACATAGCAAATTGTTTAGTGATTAGGTGTCTGCATCTCCTACGGAGCTGCTCACATGCATGGAATTTACATGAGAAGGGATACACTGTACTCTGGCTATACTATAGTGAAGTGCTTAGTGATTAGGTGTCTTCATCTCCTACGGAGCTGCTCACGTGCATGCAATATACATGAGAAGTGATGCGCTGTATTCTGGCTATCCTGTGATGTTAGGAATTTGTTGTGTAATCTACAGATTGCATAAGAGCTAGCCTGCTCTGAATCTTTCCCTCTTCCTCTTTATCCACCCATTATTTTCCCCATACTAGCTGTAAGTTTTCATACTGCTAGCCTACTGCTTGGTGGTGGTTTTTCTCTTGAGTTTTACTGTCCTACTCCTCTATTTCTACTGTTCCAGCTTACTCTTCCACCTCACATACACTGCTTGTATCCAGCTCTTCTCAAGTCTTCCTATGTCTTGCTAATCACCCTACCTGTAGTGTGTACTTACTTCTTTTCCCTCTCTTACAGCCTAAACATCCTCCTGCAAAACAGGGCAGCCAATTCCCAGTCTGCTCCTACCCAGCTTCTTGGACACGTATGTGTTCTGGAAATCAGCGTCTCCCTCCCTGCTCACTAAAGGACTTACACCTCTCAAGAATTATAGTGTAGGTGATTGCCTATGGTTTATTACTGTTTATTCTACCTTTTGTAACACTTTCTGGCTGCACACACGCCCGGACAGGCAGTATTTCCCGGTCGTTTTATTGCTCATCTACTCAGGGAGAATTAACCTGACTTTAGGTGTTGTACTCTCTTTGGTCACCAGATGGCAGTCTGTCATTGTTAATTATAAGCTCCCCCCGACCATACCCTTAAGCCAGATACCTAGCTGGGAAAACAGGCTGAAAACAAAGGTTACAGCTTTTTATTTTCAGCTAGCCATTGATCCCCCAAGCAGACCTACCTATGAACAATTCACCCCGGGGATCACTTCTGTGTCTCTGCTCGACAGTGGCACAGGAAAATATCTTTCTTGGTGGCGTAAGCCAGGGAACCTTGTTGGCTAGGCTTACGTAGGCCTTTGGGCCGATAGCCTAGTACCTACCTATGAACCAGACCTGAATAAACACTCTAAAAGGCAGACTTGTATAACATGTCTAACAAACTAAAAGTGTAAGAAACGGTCCTGCAACTCAAAACAATCTGCGTTCTTCCCATAGTGTCTACAACCCTTGCCTGATTGTTTCTTAACCTCCTACCTCCTTAGGCTGGGCTTGCCTCGCTCGGCTCACTCCGCACCCCTACCCCAATTCCCACCCACCTGCACTGCGTCTAAATTTATACCTATACACTCATCCCACTAACCCCACAACCAATCACAAACAAGCCTAATTCCACTTACCAGTCCTCATCCACTAGACATACCTCCCGCTAATCAAGATGTTCCTCCCACTAATTTCAACACACATACCATTACAATCACTCAACATGTGTATAAACACCATCACCCTTGCACTACTAGCTATAACATATCACCTCACCTCCTACCACATCACTCTTCCTACCACCATTACCATCCCACCAAAACATGCATCCACCTACTCCACCCTCACCAAACACTATAGCTAACATACCCTCATGGACTTACCATCACAGCACAATCCCATTAGGACCCACAGCACATCAAAACAACCACAAAATCACTTGCCACACATAAATTCATACACATTCTTGCTAAGCTATTAAAACTCCTTCACCATATCAGTCACCAACTAACATTAGCAGGTGACATACACCCTAATCCAGGCCCAAACACATACGTACACCCCTCCCCCATTCCCACCTAATAACTCAACCTTACCCTCCAGACCAGAGAATATCCTACTTTTCCTGAACTTAAACATATGTAATATTAATAATAAAGTACATCTACTACATACTCTAATAGACACCTATTCCCCAAATCTACTATCCCTAACCAAAACTTGGTTAAAACCTACCACTCCAGATAGTGAATTCCTTCCCCCAGGGTATAATGTAATATGTAATGACAGACTTTTCAAAAAAGGGGGTGGTGTAGCATTACTTTACAAAAACAACCTAAAGGTAACCATTATTGATCCTCCTATACTCCCCCTTACAACCGTAGAAGTACTACTAGCCAAACTTGAACTGACTGACAAAAAATCTATGAATATTATAACAGGGTACATATCACCAAGTAGTAATATCTCCAACATAGAAGCCCTTTTATACTGGACCAATGAAAACCTACCCCAAGAAACCATCATCCTAGGTGACTTTAATATAGACTGGCATACATGCTCCAGTTCAAACCCCTCCAACATTATAAATCTATATAATTTCACCCAGATCATTAACTCTAGTACAAGGCTATGTAATAATAAAAGCAAGGAAAGCCTCCTAGACTGGACCCTAGTAAGCAACTCCAATACCTTCTATCAAGCAAGTATCCTACCAGACAACCTCAGTGGCCACCAGCCCACCTTCCTACTAAAACTCAAATCCCACACCAACTCCAAACCACCAATTCAGACCATTAGAAACAAAATAAACTTTGACATAACAAAATTCAAACTTGAACTACAATACCAAAATTGGAATCTTCTAAACACCCTCCCACTAGACAAAGCAGTTGAGCTATTTAGCATTACCTTCCTAAAGATCTTAAACACCCATGCCCCTCCTCGTATAAGCAAACAAAAAATTAAAATAGCCCCCTGGATCACAAGCACTACCAGAACCATGATAACCAAAAGAAACAGAGCCTGGCATCAGTGGAGAGCCATCAAAACCATAGCAACCAAACAAGAATTCCAAAATCTTAGGAACAAAACAAAAAAACAAATTCTACTAGACAAAACAAACTATTTTCTCAATTTGCAAAATAGACACCAACATAACCCCCAATAACTCTGGGCAGGACTAAATACATTACTCCACCCCGGCAGACCAAGTACCCCAACACCAGCCACTGTAAAAGATAGCACTGACATTCCAGAAGCCTTTAATAGATTTTTTATAGAAACCATTTCAAAATGAGTTCATCAACAACACACATCTACTACTAGCAACCCCAAGCCTGCTACGAATATCAGTACCACCTTCCAATTCAAACCTATTCCCACAGATTACATAAAAAGGCTATTAGGTAAACTCAGTCCAACTAGCCTAGCTGCAGACAGCATTCCAGCTGAATACCTTCAAATAGCTGCTAATGAGATCGCCTATCCAATATCAATTCTCCTGAACAGATCAATAACAGAAAGCAAAATCCCAACAATCTGGAAAATAGCATATGTCACCCCACTACACAAAGGTGGGACCTGTACAGACCTTACCAACTATCGCCCCATTGCCATATTATCCCCACTTGCTAAAATATTAGAAAAATGTATTTACCGGCAACTTATGCAATACCTATTGAAAAAACAACTTCTCACTCCTACCCAACATGGGTTTAGACCAGCCCATAGTACAACAACTGCCATGCTCTCCTTCACTAACTTAATCAACCAGAACCGGAATCTAGGCAAACTAACATCAGCCATATTTTTAGACCTATCAAAAGCTTTCAACATGGTCAACCATCTCAAACTTCTTGTCTCCCTCACTGACTTTGGACTAGGCACTGACTCACTAGCCTGGTTTCAAAACTACCTAATAGGCAGACAGCAAGCAGTCAGGTGGGATAACAAACTATCCACACTGCTCCCTATAACAACTGGAATACCACAAGGATCAATATTAGGCAGTCTATTATTTTCCATATTTATTAATGATCTCAACAAGATCACCTAACATGCAGCTGTCATACAATATGCTGACGACTCCAAACTAGTCTGCTCAGCCACCAACCCCCTCACTCCTTTCCATTACCCAACAAGTCTTCAAAACCACAGAAGCTTGGTTTGTCAGTAAATACCTGCTACTGAACCCAAACAAAGACCAAACTACTAATTTTCAAACCTAATAAATCCAACTTAGATACTGATACTCTCAATATTATATCTAATGATGGTACCATTATCTCCCCAGACTCCCACACAAAACTACTGGGTGTGACAATTGACAACAAACTGAAGTTTGACCTGCACATAAATCAAACCATCAAAAACATACACAGAAAATTAGGCAGTCTGTACAAAAACATAACATGCCTAAATCAACAGACTAAAATTACTATGGCTCAAACTCTGCTATTATCCACACTTCTATATCCTGCCCCCGTCTTCACCAACCTAGCCAAAACTGAAATTACAAAACTAGAAACATGTTACAATCAAATTGCCAGATTTGCCACAAATGCTCCCTACCGTTCACATCATTGCCACTCACTAAACCAACTAAAGTGGCTTGAACTTAAAAATCTCATTACCTTCCACCAACTAGTTTTCGCTAAAAAACTCCTACTATATCCAGACAAAATACCTACACTATCAAATTTACTTAAAATACAGGAAAACCCAAGGCAACGACGTTCTAGTGACAGGACCTTAATCAAGGTCACCAGAACCAACAGCTCAGCAGGAGACTCCCTATTTCCAAACTACATAGGAAAAATCTGGAACTCACTTCACCCCAGCAAATTCTATCACTAAGTTTAAACAGATACTAAAGGAACACCTACTTATCAATAGACAATGCCCATGCCTTCCCCCAAGCTGACCCTCTACACGCACTTCTCCTTCAGGTCTTTCTCATTCTACCGCTACATGCCAACTTACTGCATGCACTAGTGTTCTCAATGCACAAACCTCATCTGCCATGAACCCTACTATACTCCTGAAAGCTCTCTACTACTCACTGTACACCCCACCTCTTTCTTACACCATCATAATCAAACACTTACCATCATAATCAAACACAATATTGCTAATTTACACATATCTATGGGCAAATTAGACATGCTCTCATTAATTAAAGTAGAAATTACTGGACATACAACTAACCCATCCTGCTACTACAATTTGCAGCTAATATTTTTCTTTCTTTCTTTCTGTATGTACCTTTAAAATGTTAAGTTCTGTACTTGGTCTCCATATCTGTGAAATGATTTTGTATATGTATACTTGCCTTTTGCATATTTACAAACTCTGGAGCTTTTCTCCCTGGGCCTCTGCTGAAAATGGACATTTATCCAGTTGGGATCTCCCGGTAAACAAATGTAAAATAAAAATAAATAAAATAAAAGTGCACTGCCTGAATGCCAAGAAAAAAGAAATATAGAGGACCTGAAAGACAATCGTCTACAAAAGGTGAGGAAAAAAACATTGACTGGGAAAAGTACTGGAGCTGTTTGGCAAATAGCAGTGCAAGCTCCAGACATGACTTCCAGTAACCTAGAGGACAGTATAAGACAAGTGCACACAGACCTGGTTAAAATAAATGAAACACTGATGGAATATATCAACTCTAACAAAAAAGGCTGGAAAATTTGGAAGAAGCTTTGAACAGATATTCAGATGAGGTGATAAAACTGCAAAAAATCAGAGATCAAAATGAAGAAAAGGCTGGCTCAATATGAGACTGCTCAAGAAGAGACATTAAAAAAATAATAGAATTAGACGATAGAGCATGTAGGGGAAAACCTGAGAATTTCTGCTGTACCAGGGAAGTTGAAAGGAATAGACTGTATTAATTTTATGAAAGCACAAATAAGCAACTGGACTGGTATTCCACAGCAGTTGTTGTTAATTGAGACGGAACATAGTTTGTATACTCCAAATCTGGCTATGAGAAAGCAACCTTAGACCTTTAATAGTAAATATACAATCCTACTAGGAGAAAGAGTTGATAATGACAAAACTGTTGCAGAAGGATAAAGTACTAAAAGTGGGAGACAGCAGACTGTGGAGAGTGATTACTCGTACGCCAGGCAGAAGAGAATTTATTCCACTATTCAGGGAATGTCAAGAAGCAGGTGTGAGATTCAAACTGTTGTACCCAGCTATCTTCAAAATATTCTTCCCTGGAGGAACAAAATAATTTTTGATGGAGTACATACTAAGGATGAAATAAAACATTTGCCCAACAAAAAGTGAACTGTGAAACAGAAGGAGATTTTGCTTCTTGTTCTTCTGGTAATAAAGACCACAGAGATACTGTGCCAGTGAAACATTTTCCAGTGTTTCAATAGAAATTGCTAGAAAGAAGGGGAAAAAAGTACAAGAGTCTACTAGAAGAATCATGTACACATTGGAAATGAAGCAGATACAGGATTTGGGAGAGGTAGATGAACAGGAATAAAACCAGTATCTTGGAAATTGGCAGATGTATTTGTGAAACATGACAGAACAAGAAAATCTGGAAACACTGAACTTTTTTGGACTTTGTTAAACTTGTAGGGGACTCTAAAGCATATGCCCTACGTCATGTCAGTAATGTCCAGAAAATACTCAGGAGGGGGAACAGGAGGAAAAGAATTAACTGTAAGTAAAACAAAAGTTGTTTTTAATGGTACTATTTTATAGTGCATGATTTTCTTTGCATACCATAAAGGAAAGTTTTCCTCGGTAATTTTTAAGTGTAATGGGGATACTAATGTAAATATGTGCTCTTGTTTTTTTTTCTTTCTCCCTTCTTCTCTCTTTCTTCTTGTTCAGTTTTAAGAAATGTAGGCAGTTCAATGTGACAAAAAAGTCTGATTAAAAGAGCATAACAAAAGAAAAAATAGTGTGTTTTTCTCATATTTGCATTGGATAATGACTGGATTAAGACCCTTGGCTTGATCTAGTAACAAGTTTTAAGAGAAAACATGCAAATGAAAAATAATATTAAATGTTCTGAGGCTTTTTTCCGGCAAATAAATGTATGCTTAGTAGTAATTGTGTATTGTGCCTCATGTCTCCAGGAGACAATCTGATAAAGAGAAATAGATAGGAGATCCTGTTGTTTGAAAGCATTCAAGCGTTTTCCCAGCTGGGCGAGCTATAAAGGTAAGACAAAACCAGACAGCACTTAGTAGAAGCACAGGCTGCACCATGGTTCTTAGCATGGATAAACTATCTTTTAAGTTAACTCAAGTCTGTAAGTGTAGCTGTCAGTTTGGAACATTTTGTTTCCTAGAAGGAGGGTAAAACTTCAATATTTGAAGATATACATTGTTTTGTGTGTTAAGTTAATAGGTTTAGGGGATATTGGGTGTGTGTTTTTCTTTAAGGGCTTTCAATAAAACAAAAAGTTTTGTAAGATGTGACATAGGCTCAAATGGATATGACAAGAAACAACTGTATAAAAGATCAACCTGCCAAACAGTATATGCATGTAACCCAAAAGTTGGAACTAGACAGTTAACAAAAAAGCTGTTATACATAAAAGGTGGGGATAATAACATTTTAATACAACACTGCTTTGTGTAATGTCTTTAAATGTCAATGGTCTCAAAGATAAATATGAAAAAGAAAGAGTAGTGAACTGTATTTAAAAATGTAGCATGCAAGTAGCTATGCTACAGGAGACACACTTTGACAAAACTGAGCATGTGACTTTGATAACGAAAGGTTTTCAGGATGGTTATTCAGAGGAGTACCTGGGACAAAGGAAAAGAAGAGTAGTTATATTAATTGCAAGAGGAGCTCCAATAGTGATAGAAGACAATAAAAAAGATAAGATAAAAAACAGAAGGACCCAATGAAGAGGCTGTAGCTTCCAGTTTAAAAAACACAGTTTTAATCCACAAAAAGGAAGCACAAGTGCTTTCCTAGGTACAAATCCCACTTCTTCAGATGCTAACAACTGTTCAAACAAGGTTGAAATACATATGTAGAAACACCTGAAGTAATTAAGTAGTGACATCACCTTAAAGCTACACTCTTGTTAAAATGTTCAAAACAAAGATATATCTACCTGCCTGTATTTAACTACCCATTTAAATACAGTATTTAAGTTTAACAAATATGTAAAATATATATATATAACATTGCAATACATACTTTACACAATATGTATGATTATTTACTATATATACACACTGATTGCACATATTTTCACCTAGTAAAAGGTATTTTCTTTAACAAAGGCTTGAGGGGAACATATTCATTCATTCCAAAATCAGCATTGGCTCTCAACCTTACTATTCATTCTGCTTTTAAGTTTTCTGTGACATTTCACATGTCACCACCCCTAATAGTCTCAGATACCCTGCTAATAACTAAAAACTTAAATGTGTGTTCAGAATCAGTTTCATTCACATGTTTAGCTAAAGCACTTAAATTGTCCTTATTAATGTGGTAAAGATGCTCCCTGATTCTATCTTTTAAGCACCTATCAGTTTTCCCTACATAAAACGTTTTACATTTTAAACAATTTGCTAAATAAACCACATGTTTAGTTTCACAGGTAGCATACAGACAAAAATTATATATTCTATGATAGTAGGGGTGTGTAAACTGTGTACATGTATCTATAAATTTTCAGAATGAACAACATCCACTCTTATTGGGGTTCCAACACTGTGTTTAGGATAACAGTCTCCTTTTCAGGGACAAATTATTCTTAAATAAAAATTTTGGTTCCACATCCATCATCTTCATAACCTGTTTATCACTGGTTAGAATTCCCCAGTATTTCCTTACAATATCCATATACATGCCTACATTTGTAGAATATTCTAAAGATACTCTCAGTTTAGTAACACTTTCCTTATTATTCAGACATTCTTTCCTGTTTTCAGAAAAGTAAGGTTTAGCATTAGACTGCCTTAATTTTACAACCTGCTGAATATTATTATTCAAGAATGATTCAGTGTACCCTCTAGCCTTCAAATAATTTCTAACTGCTTCAGTTCGTTTATGAAAATCATCATCACCATGAATATTTAGCCTAGAGGCTCTATAAACTTGTTTTTTAACCACTTTTTTAAAAATATGCAGTGGATGCACACTGTTCTTAGAAGATGATTGACATGACAAATGTTTTTATACTGTTTGGTGTTTATTTCTCGACTACTATTGACACATCTAAGAATTTAATATTATTTTCTGAATGTACTGTTGTAAACTTCAAATAAGTACTACTGTTGATGTATCCCTCAAATCTCCATAGCTCTTCATAAGTGCTCCCCCATAGCATAAAAAGATCATCTACAAACTTTCTCATAAACAATATTTTTTCTTTAAACGGTTGCTGTAGCATAAGTTCTGTTTCCCATATAACCATTACTGCATTGGCGTAGCTACTGGCACATGAAGTGCCCATAGCTATGCCATTGCATTGCCAAAACACATCCTTATCAAAAATAAAGACATTGTGTAGAACCAACTTAGCTCCACTAACATGTATATGTCTTTCTTCAGTACTGGAGTACTCCCTGATAAATTTCTCTAAATTTCTTAAACCCAGCTCATTAGGTATCACCTTAAAGCTACACTCATGTTAAAATGTTCAAAACAAATATATATATTTACCTGCCTATATTTAACTACACATTTAAATACAGTACTTAAGTATAAAAAATATGTAAAAAAAATATCTAAAACATTGCAATACATACTCTACAAAATATGTATGGTTAAAAAAGGTAATGGTAGATCTATAGCACTAAAGGGCCAGTGGCAAGGAAGGAGGATTACACTGGCATGTAATTGTATTCCACCTCAAACTGCTATAATGGAGCTTAAGAAAATTATGGGAGAAATAATCAGTTTTCAGCAAGGTATATTACTTATAGGTGGGGACTAGAAATTAATTTGCAACATTGAAGATGTGTCTAGGGGTCCCAGAAGGGAAAATATAACAAGAGTAGAAATTTGAAGAAATTTATGAAAATACTTGATGTGGAAGATGTGAATTCAGTACTAGGAGATCAGAGTGAATTTACATATTATTACCCAAGATACAAAAACTGGGATAGGCTAGACATAAGTTACACTTCACAGGAACATTTAACTGAAGGTCTTGAGATGCACCCAATAACTATTTCAGACCATGCGCCAATAATAACTAAAATAAAAATGTAGGGTAATGAAATAAAAATGAGATACCGGCACTTTCCCACCTATCTGTTGAAAAGAGGGGAATTTAAGGAATTGGTAGTGGAAATTATTCAGGAGCTATTGGAGAAGATAGACATTTCTTCTGAAAATATAACTAGGGAGTGAGATAAAATTAAAGTGGAGTTTAAAAATAGGGTGGAAATAAAAGAAAGGAAGATATGGTTAAGAAGTAACAAGAATTATTTAGAGGGACTGACAAATGTTAAGTATTGCAAAATAGGGGGCATCTCAAAGAACAAGAGGAGGAGCAACTGCAGAATGCTAAACATAAGCATAAAATAAGGGATTAACTCGATAATATGCATGAGTTTAGAAAGAGTGCTGTTAAGCAATTTTTTTGATAACTCTGGAACACAGAAACTTTTAGCACAATGACTCAGGCAACATAAAGTAGAAATTGCTATCACCAAGCTTAAGGAGCCTATAATAAGGAAGATAAGAGATCCTGTAGAAGTTAGAAATATTTCAGAAAATCTATAAACATCTGTATAAAGCAGAGAAATGTATAAATCAAGAAAAAGTATAAATGGAAATGTTTAAGGAAGAATTAAAACATGCCAAGGTTAGAGGTATACAAGGCTCAATTGCTAACAGTGTAAGAGGTGACGAGATAAAAGTCAAATAATAACAGGATCGGAGGAGATGAGATAAAAGTAGTGATGTACACCAATCTGCAGGAAAGTCCCCAGGAATAGATGGCATTCTTGTAGAAGTTTGGAAACTAGGAAGGACAAACATTATAAAGATCTGGAAGATTTTGTTTGACAGTATTTTAAGAGGAAGAGAAGTACCAACATTCTTGAAGAAAGTGGTGGTAGCTGTAATAGCTAAAGTGGTTAAAGATCCATCAGATCCAGCTTCATACAGGCCCATTTTAGTACTAAACCATAATTATAAAATGTTTATGTCTATAATGGCTAAGAAAATGGCAAAAGTGATGCCAAAATTGATGGATATGGATCATTGTGTTTTTGTGGAGGGGAGGAAGGAGGAAAACATTTGACAACATTAACAGAACGCTGATGATCCAGACGGAAGTAGAATGTAAGAAAATACCATTGTTGTTGGTGGGTCTTGATGCAGAGAAAACATTTGAATAGTAAGGTGGGACTTTATGAGATGGGCAATGGAAACATTTGCATTCCCTGATAAAATTATAAGGTTGATTATTAGGATAAATGAGGGATCAGACGTTAAAATGAAAGTTTGTGGGTTCCTCTCTAATAATTTCTGCTTGAACAGAGGAACCAGGCAGGGGTTTCCTTTCTCCCCATTGTTTGCATTATATTTAGAGCCATTGGCAAAGAATATACGGGACTCAGAAATTTAAGGACATAATTGGTATGGTTAGTCAAGAAATGCTGGCTGTATTTGCAGATGATATTATTTTATACCGGATAAAACCAGAAAAGGAATTTCAGTGTTGTGGAACATTTTGAGACAGTTTCAAATAATTTTGGGATATAAAATTAATGAAGCTAAAACAAAGGCAATAGCGCTAAATTATGTACCCACACACAAATTGGTTCAGCAATACCCATATTTATGGGAACATGATAAAATGAAGTATTTAGGAGTATGGACTAAACATTATTCTGGTGTGGCAGCTAAGGATATATGGGAAGAGACTAAAAAGATCATACAAAAACTGAGAAATTGGAAGCTCTGTTATATGGATAGTAAGATACAAGCAGTTAAAATGTTTAGTCCCTTTCGTCTTGTGCACAGGTCAGATGTATTTTTATCAACCAGAGGATAAAGTTGTGGATAGCAACTAATAAAGAGCTGAAGAATTTTATCCAGGTGGGAAAGATGACAAGAGTAAAGTGGGATAAGCTGATTCTTCATTAGAACATAGCAAATTGGGATTACCCAATGTGAAAGGGTATTTCAGAGCTACACAGTTAAGGCTGCTATATCTAGCACATGCAGAAACCGATAATTCAAAGTGCAAAGGGATGATGACGGAGCAGGGGGGAAGCTTGAGACACAAGTAGAGACTGGGATTTTGGATCAAGACCTTTAAGGAGAATAACAATAATCATACAGAATATTGTATTCATAAAGTAGCAGAAAATATGCTGAGATGGAGAAAGGAGATTCTGCCAATGGGGATGACTGCAAGTATTGATACAGACAATAGGCAAGAGGGGGCTGGAATTTGTTGGAGAAAACTGACAAAGGAATCAGTGTATTGGGAGCAAATAACTAGAGAGGGAAAGGTAATAGAATGTGAAGATGCCAAGGATTTATTTGGACTGCAGGTTAGAAATTCCCTTCCCTATCAAGGATTGATATCAGAGTATAGGCAGAGAAAGAAATAGGGGGTCCTAAATGAAAGACCAGCACTGGTAGAGTTTCCAGTAGAATCTAGAACAGAAGCTGCTGTTAAAAAAGGAATAATTAGCAAAGTATATAAAATATTGCATAACTATAAGAATCAATCAGAGGAGGTTAGAAAGTATTGGGAAGAGAGATTGTATAAGCAATTCACAAAGAAACAATGGGGGATATATGTTTGTCTCACAAATATCAAAAATAATCTAGAGAAGATTTAGGATTTTTGCCTGGATATGTTTACATAGATATTTTTATGCTCCAAGTAGATTCCAGAGAATTTTTCCTCGGGTAGATAGCAAATATTGGAGGTGTGATAGGGAAGAAAGAGGTAATTGGGAACATATTTTCTGGGAATTCAGTGAATTGGCAGATTTTAAAGATTCCCTGCAGACTACTGGCTGAGCAAATTGGAGTAACTAGGTAAATTATTTTTCTGAGCTATGGTACAGAATTGGAATTGCCTAGACAGTAAGGCTTTGCCGAGTCTAATTATGGTGGCTGCCACAAATGCACTTGATAGAAAATGTTTGTGATGTAAATTGCTTGCAACAAAGATTATGTCAATATGGTTTGTTTTCATTTATATAAATGTATGATTGCCTATGTCATAAGTGATAATAAAGATGTTTCTTGTTAAAAAAAAAAAACAATGAAGATATGCAGATTGACATAGGGTGGAGAATTGCTGAAGGCATGAGGGGCAGCAGGGTAGGAACGAAGGCCTGATAAGCCAGACCAGTGGGGAACTCCCCCAGATGTCAGTTACATCCATTGCTGACATCATGGGTATGTTCTGCCTGTGGTGGCTCGATGGTCAGTGTTATGAGGAAGTGCCTTAGGGTGTCAGTGTGAGCACTGAGCCACAGGTTCTCTTGGCCCTCGCCAGCTACTTAACCTTCTGTCAGTTGACCCAGCCCCCCCTTCCACATGCACTACTGTCTGATAAGCAGCATATGAAACCTCTGGTGAAGCAGTGACCGAGACTACCAGCAATCCCTTCAGGTCACCTAGCATGGGGTGACCGCAGAGATACACTACCTGCCAACTGCTGGGGTCCACAATGGTTGATGCGGAGGTCAATGGCCAACTTCTGTGGTCCCGATGGTTGATGCAGTGGTCAGGGCAGTGTGAGATGGCTGCTGCCACATCTTTGCATACAGGAAATGAAAATAAATGGAGAAAACAAAATAGTTAGAAAAATGAAAAAGAAAACAACAGAGCACAAATACAATGGTCAGTGTGATTAATTGAAAGAGGACCACAAAAGAGAAAAAACAATCAATAAAGTCAATGTAAAACAGTGGCAATGGAACGCACTACTATAGATCAGATGATAATATATAAAAAAAAAGAATGCAGGTATAAGTGCAACTGTCTAGGATAGTAGCATAGTCATTGCAAGAACAAATAAGCACTGATTAAATATAAAAATTCAAGAAAAAACACACACATAACTGATCAGTGCTGTGATAAACAGGTTAAGTACAGCTCTCCAGTAATACCAGCAATGCAAGACATTTACTTATGTGCCCGGATAGCCTAGCCTACCTCCTGTTGTACAGAATGCTGTTCTCTTCAGTCTACTGCAAAACAGAAAAATATTAATGAACCCAGCATACCCATAACAGCAGAAAGCATTTACAGTTATCGATGCCAGGCCTACAATACAGTGACAGCAAAAACAGGCTGTTTACTGTAATGCTGGGACTCTCTCTTCCCACCCTCTCTTTTTCATTGGTGAAGAGGAGCTGAGTAGTGCCTCCTTATGTCACTGTGTTTATGCTAATGGTATCACTCACTACCCTGTCATATGCCTGGCAGGCATCTACTTTGTGTAGGGGACCTTCATCTTCATAATCCACCAGCAGGTGCAGAAAGATTTTACACTCCCTGCTGCACCAAGTAAGAGCCCTGCTAGAATCTGATCCTGCTGAGGCTTGGTTCAGTTGCCAGTTAAAGTCCAGGAGTGACAATAGTAGCCTAGATAGATGATCTCATGTCATGAAAACATCAAGAGAGTCAAAGTGTGCACTACTGAGGCATGAGAAGGCTGATTTCACCTATATGAGCTGGGGAGTGCTGACAGAAAACTAACTGTGTGCTTACCTGTTTGGTATTATGGCATACTTAGTAAAAACCTTGCTTTTTTCTGCTCATATATAAGCCATGCGTTTGTGTAAGTCTTGGTTCATTTATCCAGAGCTGCTCATCATTTGGCAGTGATGCCAGAACCTTTGAGAGGTTTGGCTAACATATGAAGCTATCCTTGGCAAGACAAATATAAGTATCATTTTGCACTTGAATTCTTGTTTTCCTTAGACTCTGAAAGATTTCTGTGCTATTTATTGTTTTTCTGGGCTTGTTGCATTTCCCAGCTGCTGCAAAGGCTGATGTTCTGCATTCAAATATACACTGTCTACTGATTTTTAGTTAGTTTCAGAAAACTGTTGATGGTTCCTTAATGTTTGGGTTCCATTTTATATTAACAGGGTCAAAGTCTGCACTCTTGGGGCAGGAGAGGGCTGATTTTACCTATATGAGCTGGGAATTGCTGGTGAAAGCTTACTGTATGCTTACCTGATTGGATTTAGGGCATAGTGTAAAACTTGTTTTTTTCTACTCGTATATAAGCCTCACGTTTGCTGCTTTTCACACAGCAATAATTAGTGGCGCCTTGTATATGCACAATTAGCAGAAGTTGAAATTTCCTTATAAAAACTACCTTGGAATCTTGTCTCAGTCCAGCACTACTCATGAAGCAAGCAGTTTGCACAGTGCGCAGCATTTATGCATTTATTTAGGTCTATATTACATTATTACAGCACCCAGGGCTATCACTCAAAGAGAATATTTTTTGGGAGCAGGGTAGTATCACTAGATAGGTTAGCGTGGTCACAAACCTATCACTAGATAGGTTAGCGTGGTCACAAACAGCCTCTACTCCTATCTCTCACAAAGTACATATCAGTACCTGTAACCATGGATAGGCACTTGCTGGTATCTATCCATCTAGCTTGGTGGACACGGGCATCCTGAGATAATGTAGCAATTTTCTTATGTACACTAACAACCAGTTAATTCTCGAACATACAAATACAGTATGTGAGAGATTTAGTTACACTTTTGACACTGGAGGCTAAACTCTCGCATACAAACACAAAATGCAATAAACTGGTTGCCAGCAACTCACACCCACCACTCACTGCATCCACTAAGGATGAGACACATTAACCACATATGCACAGGTGCTTTCTAGGCAAAGTCCTCAAAAACTCTACATGCACACAAACAAGACAATTCCCATCACAACACACACAGCCACATTTCAGTGTGTCCCAACTACCAAATCCATATGACAAAACACCTCACAACCCAATATTTTGGTCATAGGAGACCTTATTATGAGACATACTGATGTCCCTCTTACCAGGCTGGATAAGGAGGAGTTTACAGTTAGTTGTTCATCTGGGGCCAGGATCCACAGGATCAGTCAAGCACTCAGGTCACTTACCCCTAAGTACAAGTATGATTCAGTCATAGTCCATGTGGGAGTGAATGATCTGAGACATAATTGAGCTCTCAGAATGTATGTCACAGGCAGGTATGAGCCTAGCATTGAGCAGCATTTTACGGTCTCTAAGGATGATGCCACAATACCAAAAGAAAATGATTGACTTTAGCAATTGACTTGGCTACTAGTGCCATTCCAAAAGGGTCAAATACTTGTCAGCCTGGGAGGACATAGTTGACAGGCCACACTGCTTTGCCAAGGATGGTCTTCGCTTGTCACCATTAGGCTTTCATATATTGGCCAAAACATTATCTACCCCCTGTAGTGGCTTTTTGTAGGCACTGTCAAACAGACAAACCTTCCATCTTGGCAAAAACTACTCAATGCTAGGAGTCTCAACAAGAAACTGCACTCCCTGGAAGCTGTCCTAACCCTGGAGAATGCTGACATCTGTACAGTTCATGAAACAAGGTTCAAAGACACAAAAAGAACTATGGATGAACACGGCTATAATGCCTTTCATATGTTCTGTCCACTGAACATGAAGGAGCAAAAGGAGGAGGAGATGTATCTATCTACATACAGGTCCCCCACCATGAGCCAGGAAACTCCTACATCATATCTTGAAGTTACTAGAATCACTCACCATCCAGACCAATACCACACTCATGAGTTTAACTATCCTTCCTTTAACTGGGAAACATCCACACTCACTAACATGCAGTTCAAAGTTTTCTTGACTTTTGTAAACTCAAATGCTCTCGAACACCAAGTCTGCACTCTCACTAGAGGTACAAATATCCTCCATCTGGTACTTTCAAATATGGTAGTGTGCTGCATCCCCAAATGTGATGTCCTTATTGGTAAGATCAGATCACAAAGTGGTCTCCCTTGAAGTAAAGGTAAAATTAGACCCCCCCCCCCACTTAACCCCAAAAACTTTAAGAATGTTTCTAAGGCAAACTACCTCCTATTAAGTAACAGCATGACTAGTTTCCAAGCTCCCCCACACTCCAAAACACAGAAGCATGTGCAGAGGCATATATGATGATAAACAACTGCATAAAAATGACAGTACCAGACCGAAATAAGCCCAAGTCAACCCGCAAAAACAAGCCTCCTTGGTATTAATAGGTTGTATAACAAAATAAATAAAATCATGTTAAGTAAGAGGGAGTGCACACAACAGAGCAAAAAGGCCTTCATTAAGCTAAACAAGTGACTCAGAAAACTAGCCAAGTCTCTGAAAGCATATTTTGAGACAAAAATAGCCTCTGAATCTAGGTATAAACATAAGGCAATTTTCAGTTATGTCTGCAGTCTTAAGGGCAACACCTAAAAATGTGCAGAATTAGTTGTAGACAGAATCATCTATACTCAGAAGATATAGAAAATCTGCTGGCTGATAAATTCATCTTAAATTTAACCTCCCAGTTCTCCCCTGTGAAATACCTTCCACCACTCCCCCCACCAATTATAACCAAAGAACAGTTTGCCACTGCACTCTCTGAAGCTAAAAACATGGCTTCAGTGGGGCCTGATGATATACCATGTTGCCTCTTAAACAGCTTGAATCAAGACTTATCAGGCCCATTAGAATCTCTGTTTCACCACAGCCTCTGGACTAGCTTTGTCCTGATGGAGTGAAAGACAGCAACAGTCACCCCCCTGCTAAAAGGGGAACCATCACATGACACAGGAAATTGCAGACCCATAAATTTGGCTAGTATTCTATGTAAGGCCATGGAAAGAATAACAATGGACCTGATAAATAATATTGGACCCAACCCAATTCGTCTTTGTCAAGGGCAGGTCATGCTTACTAAATCTGGTGGACTTCCTTGAGAAAGTTACTAGAGCCATGGATGAGGGTAAAACAGTGCATACCATCTACCTTGACCTTGCCAAGGCATTTGATGTAATTCCTCACTCAAGTATTATAAACAAATTCTCAAAACTGGGCATAAGTCCCTGTGTCACCAGATGGATAGCTAGTTGGCTTATAGACTGGACACACATGGTTAAAGCAGCTGAATCCAGATCCATCAAGAGGCTAGTTAATAGTGGTTTGTCACAGGGGTCAATGCTGGGACCATTGCTGTTCAGAATACTCTTTTCCAAAGTGAAGTCTAATGTGGATGGCCTCTGGATGACAAAGTTTGCTGACTACTGCAAGCTGCGGGAAATCATTGAATCCCCCCAGTAATGTAGATATCCTTCAGGAGGGTCTAAATCAGACAAATGATTGATGCCTGAGCCATGGCCTAAAACTGAGTGTGAAAAAATGCATTATCATACCCAGTGGGAAGTCAAATACCTCTGCAAATTACAAGAGTAATAGTACACTACTAAGAGTAGACTCAGAGGTGAGAGATCTAGGTATACATAGAAGCCTGAACTTTGTACGCTGTTTGTCCACAGTGGTGAGGAACTCCTTTGTTGTGGCAAAGCTTATAAGTAAAGGTATGGCATCCATATCCAAGGAAGTTATAATTCCACTGTACTCTCCCCTCATTAGACCAATAATCAAGTACAATGCATCTTTTGGCATGTATTTGACTAGGCTGTTACAACTGCTAGATTGACCTCAGAGGTTCCTAAAAAGAAAATACATGGTGTTAAGAACATATCCTACGGGAACAGACCAAAAACCCTATCCCTTTACTCTGTCTCCTACCAACTATTAAGGGGAGACCTGTGCCTAACCTTCAAGGCACTCACAAATCCAGCCCTACTACATATCCATAAGACAAACAGCATGAGGGTCACTCAATCTAGTGATCTAAATCATCAGTGACTCAAACAAAATATGCTGGAGAGACAGATATGCGTCTCAGAGATTACCCCATCTTTGGACAGATATGTGTCTCAGAGATTACCCCTTCTTTGGAACAGGCTTTCTATTCACCTTAAGCAGAGCCCTTCCTTGGCCCTCTTCATACTCATTTTGGATCAATGTATAGGGAATTGCAAATTCATAGATACAAACCTATGCCATCCTCTTGCTCTTAGGGGCCATGCATCAACAGGCAGTGCAGTAGCATGATATAGCCCCTTTGGTGGTATGAAGCACTTGGTCCATAGCATGGGGAAGTGTGACAGTAGCACAGTCAGGCTTCATAGGTTCACACACCTTACATGACCTCCCTGTTCATGCACAGCCACAATGGGCAGCTGTGTAACATGATGACCATGGTCATTAGTGGACTATAAGACACTTGACTGAATGACAATTTTGTTGAAAACTAACTGAATTCAAATGTACATTGAAATACATTTTCTTTAAATTCCGGCTAATAGAAATATCATATAGTGAAATCCACCCAAGCAAAAGTATTTAATTTTTTTTTTTTTTTTTTTTTTGCAGGTGAAAAAGCCCCCCTGCATTCCTATACCCTCCTTACTTAAAAAAAACTATCTCCAAGGTCTAATAACTGTGGAGAAAAGTAAAAATGCCACACATAGGGACTTGCTGTTAAAGCATAAATGAAAACTATACTGATAGCGTTTATGTATAAGTAACTCCAGTCACCAAAGAAAGCTTCTTTTTATATTTTTTCAAATTCTACTTCTGTTTTGAATTTTAACTAAATCTAGTTATGCCACATTCAGTGAAATGGACTTTCAAACAAATGGTCATTCAGTGAAATAGGCTTTGTCATTTTAACACACTGAAATTCCATTCAGTAAAATTGTCATTCAGCCAAATGACAGACACCCCATTAGTGTGATGCAAACTATAATTGGAATGGCCAGGCTCCCAATATGTGCACTACTCCTGGCCTGAAGCCCATACATGGACAGGACTGGGCCTCAGAGCATCAAATAGGGATGATAACACATCACATTGTTAGCACAATTCAGAGATGATCACACTAAAATCACCACATTAGCATGATATCTATGCTACAGGCCCTATTTCAAACACACAAAAAACATGGTCACTCTTTTGTGAGAAACCTTGTTACAGTGAATAACACAGAGGCTCCAGTATAAGTGGATATCCGAGTGTGTTACCGTATAAAGAAAATAATAACACACTAGATAAGTGGTAATGAAGCCCAGTCTTGCAGTCACTACTCAAGGGGGGAATGACCACTGCAGACATTGTCACATAGTGGTGCAGAGTGTGTGTGTGGTAACACTGCACTGGCCACAACAAGGATCTGTCAGGCTGGGATGGGGGCTCAGACTGCTAGGAAACAAGCTGGACAGGTTGTAGACCTTTGGGAGTGTTCATCTACTGAGCACTCAGTGAAAAGGCAACATAGGGTACAGCCCTGTGTTGTGTATTCATCCATCCCAGCACAGATAACAGGCAGGACAGATTGAAGTCCAGTGGAAGGGCTTTACATTAATCCAGGACATGGATACAATAGGTAGGCTTAGTCATTATCCTGCCTCGTAGGTGTCTACACACTGTTGCAAATGCTAAGACAGCAAGACAGGCTAATGGGGATGTTGGGCCTCCCGTACACCAGTCATGTATCATGCTATTGGTACTAGTGCAGGGGACAACAGTCATTGCTTGTATGCCCTCAGCTGCCATACTATGGAGCAGTATGAAAACAATCACCTTATAGAAGTGCATGGTGCTGGGAACAGTGTGAAGGCAGGGGTTGGCTACCCCACTGATTCACATTTGTACATACAGGTGTACCTAACCTTTCATAAGACCAAAAGAATGGCAACACCTTTAGAAGTTCACCACACAGGAGACTGAGGTGCTACTCTTAGCTGTACATGGTAGGCATGTCCTTGACAATGGTAAAGCATGCAAGACATTCCATGACCAGGTGTAACAGGAACTAGTACAAGACTGTCATGCAGTGGATGGTCATAATAGATGATGGTATAGGTGTGTTACAGGATTACTGACATGATCCAGCGTTCCAAGACCAAGGCTCAGTAAGTAGCCAGGGACTGGTTGAGGTAGACTCTCCCCAACACAGCAGCAGTTCCTGGACAATGAGGACTTCCAGTTTTCCCTCAGTGGGGAGTGTGAGAGAACACTCTTACCAGGCGGTGTATTGGATGTGGAACTGGGTTGATGATGACTACCTGTATGGGATACTCCAGTTTAGTTGTGGCTCATACCATTACTGTAGGATACTTCCTTGCACTTCTGCCTGGTTTACTTGGACATGTCTATCTGTATTTATATCAGCCAGGAGCATCAGGTCTCCAACAGAGACAACCTAAACCACAAGGTATGATTACCAGACTGTCAGTAGGTGTTGTCCCGGGTGGGTAGTGGTACATGCTATTCCTGTCATAGATTGCCTTGAACTTTTATCTGTGTTGCTCAGATGTTCTCATCTGCAATTATGTCAACAAGGGACACTAGGGAAGCAACAGAGACATCTTGCATGACAAGGTATGCATGTGTCCATAAGCTATGTATATTCTTTGCTTATAGCAATCTGTGTTCTGCATGGTGGGGGATGCCACATATGTCACAGATTTAATACTGGCAGGTTACCTGTATGCATTTACAGGTTAAAATGGGAGATGCCAGCACATGCCTGATGGTAGCAGGTCTCTAGAGGCTGATGATAATGGCATCATGCACCCAGCACAGTCAGTGACCACAGATGGCATCATGCACCAAGCACAGTCAGTGACCACAGATGGCATCATGCACCCAGCACAGTCCATGACCACAGTCATACTGTCAGCAGTGCTGACAATGAAGGGCACATTCCTATCCTCCACTCTGAGCTGAGGGCACTCAACAGGTCCAGGATGTACTTGTGGACTATCCGTGGTTTAATGTAGGTCATCCTGTCCGTGTCATCCCCACACCTGCTGCACAATGATTTCCCAGTACAGGCACAATTGGATGGCCTCACCACCTCAGAGGTGCACCCACACAAGTTACTGGAGAGAGGCATGTAGGTGGCCATCAATGCCATGGGTCCAGAACCTACCCTGACCTGGATGCTAACTTTGGCATCAGTCAGTGGATGTGCAGTTCTGTGATCCAAGTACGTACAGACACTAATCAGACAAAATAACTTCTGCTCAGTGTGCTGCATGGCCTGACTGAAGACCTTCAAACACTGGAGGTTCTGTAGGACATTAGGAATCACAAGCAGAGTGCCACTCCATATAAGGACCTGGAGCAGGCATGACGGGTGAGGGTAGTAGCAGCCCACTTAGCATCCATTGGTGCATACATGTGACTACTGGAAACTGGTCATTATGGTTATGCTAGACGATGGTTGCATTTTGCAGGAGTGTACAGCAGGATAACGCAGATGGTATACACCCTTCCCAGGACATCCACACTGTCCATGGCTGCCACATCCCCTGGTAATCGGCACTCACATGAACATGGCTAACACTCAGTTGGCTCCACTTTGGTCTCTATCCCTGGCTGTGAGTACTTTTATAGACATGGCCATTGCTTGTCTATCTCCTCTGTGGGCAAACCCACTCATGGTCCTGCAGTTCATAACTAGCCTACTCCATTGTTGCATTATTATGTGTAACACCTACCCATACCTGAAAACAGTGTACTAGATACCATAATTCTGTCAGAATACTACAGCAGGGAGCCATGGTGACATTCCTGCATGAGCAGCCAATATATTGTGCTATCCCCGGACCACCTGCCATCAGGTCTGACACTGTAGGAACATGTAGTAAACCTAATTAGTGTTACACCCCAGAAGCACTATCCATCAAGGGGGGAAGAAGAGATCCTTGATATACCACAACACCCCTAGCCATGTGACAGGCACCTGCCATGACCATTCTGCCTATGTTAGCACTGCTGTCCCTTGCTATTGTTGTCCCCCACTAGTACAAATAATGATGACTGCCCTGCCCAACCTTCTGGCTGATATAGTTATGTTAAGGTGTGATGCTCAGTGTGGACAGTCAGTACACTGTAATGCACAGTCTGGGTGTATAATGCAGGCATCAGTTTTATTTGTGTTGTCACTGTTATGGATCATCCACAATGTATAATGCCTGCCTGTGCCTCTTGTGATGGTCCATTATTGCTGCTTCCTCCTACAAATCCTCACACGACTCCACTGCTAGCACAGTTATGTCAGCCAGTCTCCCACTGGGGATTGTGCTGTGGCTGTTTTTGTAGCATGATGTTATGTGACACGGTACAGACAACAAACACATGCATACAATGGAAGTCAGACCAGAAGTAGGCAAAAATCAGGCAGCAACTGGATGCGTCTAAAAACAAAATAATATATAAGGAGAAGGATCAGATGAAAAGGCAAGAAATGTGGAAAAGGCATAACTATCACAGCAAGTACAGAAAACTTGTGGAACAACCTCATGTCAATCAGGATCTGACACAGGAATGGTTAAGGAGAGACTAATTTAAACCAAAGATAAAAGGTTAATATTGGATACCCAGGATAGCAGACCACACACACACACACACATTGGTTTATTAAGTCAATTGAACATGTCAGAGAAACAGACAAATGTAGTTTTTTTTTTTAAAAAACAGAACTGGAAAAAGTTGTTCATCTTGTTGCTGGGTGTGATATACTAATGGCAGAGGGCCTATAAAATGAAAGGCATAATAATGTGACAAGACTGTTGGACTGGGGATTGTGCAAGCGTTACAGTATTGAAGTAGCTGAGAACCATCAGAAACATTAGCCACAAAGCATTATAGAGAATGATGAAGTTTATATAACATGGGATCACCCATTACCAACAGTTCAAAAAATAGATGTGATAAAACCAGATACAGTAGTGCATGAAAAGAAGATAGAAATAACACTGATCATTGCAATTGCTACACCCACTGATTACAGTGTCTTGCGTACAGAGAAGTAGAAAGTCATAAAATACCAGGATTTGCAGATTGAAATCAGGGCCACTTGGAAGAAGGATAGCAGACAGCTGTAAGAGTTGTAGGAGCAATGGGTCTCATAAAAAAGAATTTACAGTTGTATTTAGATATGTTACTGATACATGTAACTCTGTATGAATTACAGTAAAAGTTAATTCTGGACACATTGCGGGTGCTGCAAAGAGCACTTCTGGTTAACATCAAAAACTGAAACAGTACTAATTTCATGAGCTTTAATCATGCTTTGACTTAGGAATGGGTTCATTACCATCATAGTATTAGAAACTCAAAACACTTGGAGAAATTAAATCGAGAAACAAAACATACATACAAGTATTTCAGGCAGAAGAAATTTCCGGAACTTACTGTAGCACATTTCCAGAAGTATACAGGCAGCAGAAGCAGGCCTTCAGCATTCCAGACACGTGTTTGATGATGAGTTGTGCCTGTGACAGTGCCATAGTGTGTGTTTTATCCATCACAGTTTGAGGGCTGTAGATGGGAGCCATCAGCCATGGTTCTGAGGTGCATCCAGTGTCATGTGCAACACACAATAGCAAGTGTTCTGTTACGTATGTTCATGGAACTTGACTTACAGCCTGCGAGATTGACATTGTATGTACATACAGGGTCTATATTAGATAAACAAAAGTTTATCTTACCGAACGCTGACATGAGCAAAAATCCCGGAACTCAAAACCGCAATTGTGGGTACAGTGAAGATGGGAATATTTGCCCTTTCCTCACTGTAGTGCGATCTTGGAGTTGGAATATATGTTTAGCGGGACTAGGCTATTGGCCTGTACCATTCTCTGGACCGCTGTCTAGCAGGGCGACTGAAATGATTCCCGGGGTGAATTTCCAATCTCTCATCCAATCATCAAGGTTCCTTTTGAAGAGGGCCAAGGAGGCGCTCTGCTTGACATGTATGGGCAGTCTATTCCAGAGTATGGGGAGTCTCTGGGTCAGGAACCTATCCCTCCAGCATGTTTTGTTCATTGTGATGACAAGCTTTAGATCCCTGGAGCGTGTGGCTCTGAGGGATTGGGATTTCTTTAAGTGGAGCATGTCCAACAGCTCAAGGTTTGACATGGCCTTGTATGTTAAGCAGAGATCACCTCTGAGTAGACGATATGCCACAGAGTATAGCTGGAGTTTTTTTAGACGGTCAGCATATGGCATCTGCTTTAGGCCTGTGATTCTTTTAGTGAGGTATTTCTGTGGCCTTTCCAGCTGTTGCAGATGTCTACTGAGGTACATACCAAATGGGGCATTATACTCTATAATGGGTCTAATGAGGGATGAGTACAGTAGGACAATGACCTCCTTTTTTTCTGGATGAAAAGCCCCTTATTGATGAGGTGTGCCACATAGAAGGATTTCCTGACTGTTGTGGTGATGTGGTTATCGAAAGTGAGACCACTGTCCACCTGTGACAATAAGTCTCTCATCACACTTTCGATGTTTAGTGTACTGCCACCTATGTGGTAATTCATGGGTACATATTTTTTTTCCAAAGGGGATAACTATACATTTCTTGGCATTAAGCTTGAGCCCATGGCTCTGGCACCAGGCATCTGTTTCTGTAAGGCCCTTTTGTAGAATATCCACATCATTTGGGGATTCAATAATGGCTCCCAGTTTGCAATCATCTGAGAACTTTGTTAGCCAGATTCCCTTAGTGTTGGCCTGTACTTCAGAGAAGTAGATGCCAAACAAGAGTGGTCCCAGGACTGAACCCTGAGGTACTCCACTTGTCTGGAGCTGGATTTGGAGTCGGCTACTTTTACAGTCTGGGTTCTGTCAGTATGCCAGTTGGCAACCCATCGAGTGACGTAGGGATTTATGCCCAACTTGGTAAGTTTATCTATGATTCCAGAGTCGGAGATGGTGTCGAAGGCCTTGGCGAGGTCCAGATAGGCTGTGTGGAAAGCCTTACCCGTGTCCACAGCTCTGGAGACTGATTCGAAGAAGTCAATTAGATTCAGGAGACAAGATCGGCCCTTCACAAACCCAAACTGGGTGGGGTCCAGTGTTTGAAGGTTGCCACTGTCTTTGTTTATAAGTTCCATGATAATGCGTTCCATGCCCTTGCAGATCAGGCTTGTCAGACTGATGGGATGGTAGTTCCCGGGATCCAAGGCGGATCCCCCCCTTGTGGAGTGAGATAACTGTAGCTGTGCACCACTTAGTGGGCATGAAGCCTGAGGTGAGGCTATGATTAAACATGACACTTAGGTGAGGTGCCAGTTCATTTTGTAGTTCATGTAGTACACAGCCTGGGATGTCATCTGGTCCCATGGATGCTGTATTCTTAGCTTTGAAGAGTGCGGTTTCTACCTGTGTGTGTCCATGATTACCAGAATTTGGCAATCTTTTGGTATTGAGATGGGCCCTTTAGGGGGTAAGAGGGTGGTGAAGTTGGCACTAAATTGATCTGCCAGGATATTGGCAATATCCTTAGGATCAGTATATTTAATGCCATTCTGTTGTAGCTCAGAGCAGATCTGAGCATTGCCATTTAGATTCTTGATATAACCATAGAATGCCTTGTGGTTGTCTTTGGAATCTTTGGCAATTTTATTTTCGTAACTAGCTTTTGAGGATTTTATGAGAGATCTCAGCTTCTTACTGAGGCTGGTGAGGGAGTTTTTTGCATTCTGGGATTTTCCTCTTTTCTGCAACAGTTTCTTCCTTTTGTTGTATAGTTTGTTTATAACAGGGGACCACCAGATTGGCTTCCATTTTTTGGAGAAGAGCATCTTGGTTTTGTTTGGGATGGCACGATTCATGCACGAGTGGATGTGCTCGTACAGTGCCTTAGTGTAAGATTCTGCAGTCGAACTTTCAGATCCCGTCTGCATGGGTGTCATGAAGTTTGTCACTTCTGACTTTAGTAGCATGAAGTTGGCTTTGGAGAAGTTTTTTAAGGCGGTTTCCTTACTGGTGGGTGGGATGTGGATGTCAAGGACCTGACCAATGAGGGGATCACCACTGGTGTGGAGCATCTATCTCCCATGTTGGTAATGACCAGGTCTAGGATATTGGAGCCCCTGGTGGGACAATGGATTAGTTGATCCAGGGTGTTGGAATTTATGAATTCCAAAAACCGTTGGGAAAAGGAGTTGGTACCAGAGTAGTTTTCCCATTTAATGGCAGGGAAGTTGAAATCACCCAATATTAGGGTGTTTGGTTGTATATTAATATTTTCCAGTATGTTTAGAAAGGTGTAGTGAGAATCTTGGGGCATGGTGGGGGATCTGTAGCAAGCTACAATTTGGATTGCAGTCTTACCTAGTGTTAGTTGCACCTGGAGAATTTCAGATGCATTGTGTTGGGCAACTAGCCTGGAGGTGTGAATATCCTTGGTGAATATGGACACTCCTCCACCTTTAGTGTTTTGGTCTTGGTTTTGTGGCCGAAAAGTGTGGTAAGAGTTGTAGCCTGGTATTGCAGGGGTGCTGTCTGGAGCCTTGAACCAGGTCTCAGTTACTGCACAGATATCAGTGTTCTCCATTTTTAGGAGTGCCACGAGAGAGTGCATTTTGAGGTTTAGACTTCTAGCATTGAGTAGCATTACCTTCAGATTTTGCATGCTTGTATCTGTTATGGTGGCGGTTTTATCCTTTGAACCTTGCCTAAAAAAGGCACAATAGGGGTGGGAAGAGCTTTAGCCAGTAACCTGAATCCCAGGGGTGACAGGTGCAGACCATCTCCGGCAAAGCATCATGGTTTGTCAGTCATGTCTTCCCAGGCAGACAGATACTGGATCCCCTTTGAATGACACCAGAAGCTTAGCCAATTGTTGAGGTCATTTTGTCCTTATACTGTGGTATCATTCTGGGCGAAGGCAGGATGCTACTCAGGGCTAGGGTCATACCTGCCTGGGCCACATGATTCAAGAGCTCTTCCATGTAGTCCAGTGAGGTACTTCTCAAGTCATTCACTCCAGACAAGAGTCGTATTTGTACTTGTTGTGGAGTGACTTTAGTGCATGCGTTATGTGGTGGATCCTGGCACCCGACAGGCAGCTGACTGTAATTTTCTCCTTGTTCAGCCTGGTGAGTGGGACATCAGTGAGCCTGACTATAGAGTCACGTATGACCAAAGTGTTGGGTACATTGTCTTGCCTTAGGGGCTGTTGTTGGGTGGCACACTGGTGTTGTGAGCTATGTGTCACTTTGGTTGTGACTGGTGTTTGCGTTTCAGCTTTGGAGGTCCTTGTTGCTTGGGCAGGTTAATGTTAAGGGCCTCCGCATATGTGGGTTTAGTGTTGCTATGTGTTTCGAGTTCTGGGATTTTCGATCATGTCAGCGTTCGGTAAGATAAACTTTTGTTTATCTAATATAGACCCTACATACCAATTAGCTAAGTCTGTAGAAAGTTCCCTCATGTATTGGGGTCATGGGAACTATCCAAATGGCACACCAGACCATGTGCACTGGACATACCCCTTGGTAATTAATAGAGTAAAATCCCTTTCAGTTGTTATACTCAACACCATGTGGAGCACTGGAGACTCTGATAGTAATCTGGATGCAGCTAATGGCTCTCAGGACCTCAGGGGAATGGGCTATGTCACAGAATGCCTACATAGTGATGGTTGTCTCCTCTGTAGTCCATGGGAGCCAAATGTGTTCTTACACATGCATCAGCATCACATTAAATAACTACTGTAGGATTCTTAAAGGTGGGGCCTGCAAAATGCATAGGTTCCTCAAAGGTATCTGTAGCAAGAATGATTAATGCTACATAAATTTGTATCCAGTGGGATAGACAGTTTAGGCATCCCCCCCTTTCATTCCTTGTAAGGATGGCACATTTCTTCTAGCACCCACGTGATGTTTCTGTCCACAAGGCAGCAGTCATTTGTGTCCCATACATGGAGTTGATGGACTCTTCATCATCTCACAGGGGGGTGGTGGCACATAACATCAAGGACACTGGCTCCCAAGGCAGCCATGAACGGATTCTGGACAGCTAAAGCAGATGCTACTCCTGACATCTTAGTTTGAGTGATACCCCTGTTCACCAAGAAGTGGTTGTGCTTAGATACATACATACATACAAATATTTAAGGCACAGGCAATAATGACCTTTTATTCTACCAATATACCAAAACATTTATTCTCCTAATAAGTGTCCAGGTTGCTCTCTAAAATATCCAAATTTGTGCTTACTTTAATGTAATTTGATAGTCTGTTACACACACACAGCTACTCTTTCACAGAACCAATTAGTACACTTCTCATAGGTTGGTACTAGGCTATCGGCCTTAGGGCTTATATAAGCTTAGCCATAACAATTCCCTGGCTATTTCTTCTTACAATATTTACTTCCCCGGACCCCTGTCTAGCAGGGTGACTGACATGGTCCCGGGGTAAATTTCCTGTCTCTCATCCAGTCAGGGTTCCTTTTGAAGAGGGCCAAGGAGGCGCTCTGCTTGACATGTATGTGCAGTCTATTCCAGAGTATGGGGAGTCTGTGGGACAGGAACCTATCTGGCCAGCATATTTTGTTCATTGTGATGACAAGATTTAGGTCTCTGGAGCGTGTGGCTCTGATGGATTGGGATTTCTTTAAGTGTAGCATGTCCAACAGCTCTGGGTTTGATATGGCCTTGTATGTTAAGCAAAGATCGCCTCTGAGTAGGTAATATGCGACAGAGTATAGCTGGAGATTTTTTAGTCGGTCAGCATAGGGCATCTGCTTTAGGCCTGTGATTCTTTTAGTGAGGTGTTTCTGCAGCCTTTCCAGTTGTTGCAGATATCTTCTGAGGTACATACCAAATAGGGCATTGTACTCTATGATGGGTCTAATGAGGGATGAGTACAGTGGGACAAGGATTTCCTTTTTTCTGGATGAAAAGCCCTTAGTGATGAGGTGTGCCACATAGAAGGATTTCCTGACTGTTGTGGCAATGTGGTTATCGAAGGTGAGACCACTGTCCACCTGTGTTCCTAAGTCTCTTATCACACTTTTGGTCTTTAGTATACTGCCACCTATGTGGTAATTCATGGGTACATGGTTTTTCCGAAAGGGGATAAATATACACTTCTCATTCCTATAGGATCTTCTACATAGGTTGTCTAATGATTCTGTACTACTTTTTGATAACCCCAGTCATTCTCAGAGGTAGTTGTATCTAAATGCCCTATATACCTGAATAAAGTCTCCCCTTAAATGTATATATATATATATATATATATATATATATATATATATATATATATATATATATATATGAGACACTGTACAAGTTCAAATATTTTAATTTTTCATAATAACTTAAATGTTCACATCCATGGATGTCCATGGTATATTTTGGCTGTACTTTTTCAAATTTACTCATGCTTGTTTTCTTACAAGGTTTCCATATTGTTATTCCATAATCAAGTTTGGGTCTAATCTTATTAACAATGATTTCATCATCTCTGATTTCCTAAACTTAATAAATATTTT
Source organism: Protopterus annectens (assembly GCF_019279795.1). Taxonomy (NCBI): domain Eukaryota; kingdom Metazoa; phylum Chordata; order Ceratodontiformes; family Protopteridae; genus Protopterus; species Protopterus annectens. Next base: position 544,487,465 of record NC_056742.1, on the reverse strand, counting down.
TATACAACCTATAGTTCTATAATTACCATAAACTAATTGGTTTATATGATTAGAAAAACTCAAAGATGGATCCCCATATACCCAGGTCCGTAAATTAATCTACTGTTTCAATCACTGTGCTGTATTAAATAGTCACCTTTCAATGTATGTCTCCAAAATTGCCTATGCTTAGTTTTTGATGTATTTATCAACATATTATTCTCCTGTGAACAAGTGGTGAAATTATTTTGCAGACGTGCCCTATCTGTAACACGTAATCAATTTTCAAGTCAAATGCATACAGACTGTAGAAAACCTCAGATGGAAAAAGATAGATCTGAAAGATACAGTCTAAATAGGTACTGGCCTGGGATAGAGCCCTCTGGGTCACCCTGACTGTAACCTAGAACTTCACATATCCAGTTGCTGTATGATACTTGCCATTTCCTATTTGCAAGTCATGCAACTATCCATCTTATCAAGAGTATATCAAAACCTAGTTGTTCTAATTTATTGATCAGTGTTTTTGCCTATGACCCTATCAAATGCTGAAGTTAAGTCTATGTAAATTATATCACAGCACAATTTTTCATTTATGGCTGCTGTTATATTATTAAAGAACATCATGTTACAGGTGGTTATAGATCTGTTTTCAACAAATGCATGCTGATATATGGATTCAAGTCTGAACCTTTCCAGTTCTGACAATAATTTATCCAAAATAACCTTTTCCATTATTTTTCCACAACATGAAAGTAAACATATGGGTCTGTATGACTGATATTTGTCCTACTCCCCTTTCCCTTAAAGATAAGTTTAACAAGTGCATGTCTCCAATCTGTATTTTTAACAACATTATTAAATTAGCACTTAAGACGTAGGCAAGTGCATGACTCTAAGCTTGAGGAATCTCCTCATATTTAAATGACCTAGAAATTAACAGATATAATGGTACTGTAAGTTCATACCAAAGTGTTTTCAGGTCTTTATTACTAATTCCATCTCCTCCCTGTGCTTTGTTTGGGTCTAGTTTAGATAATTATTGATCAGTAAAAGCTAATCTGATTTTAGTATCTGAGATTCCCTGGATGTTACTAGGATATTATATCACCCCTTTGTGGAGCCAAACTGCTTTGAATAAGATTTTGTAAATATATCTATAATCTGTTGTCTGATTATAAATTTTAGAATCTACACACAATTTGTCAGTGTGTATGTCTTTACCCCTAAAAGGCTTATGTATCTATAAAATGTTTTACTATTATGCTCAGTAACTTTATATAAATTTTCTTCAAAGTTTTTGTTTGACTGTCTCACCCTATGGTTAATTTGTCTGCCCAGCTTGTTTATTTCAGTTTTCAAAGTTGTAGTTTGACCTGTTTTCCATTTTTTACATTTTTTTTGTCTCTCGCCTTAATCAAGTATCTTGTTGTTATGGAAATATATATTCCTGATGTGTGCCTAGATCCGGATGTTGATTTCATTCAAACAATTTCTCTTTCAAAATTTGCCACATTCCTTATACAGTTTTTTCACTGAGTACATCACTCCAATTAGTTTTACTTCTATATAATCTGTTACTAATCTTCTGTGCATTGGTTTATATATTTCATTTTGGCAGAATTATATAGCAAAAATAAAATTAACCTTTATAACTCCATGATCACTGAACATCAGTGGTGGTAAAACTTGGCATGAAGTCATAGTAATTTCTTTAGGAACACACATGTCTAGTGTGTTCTGTTTCCTGGTAGGATTTTTTACAAGCTGAAGTAGCTGTTTTTCCTGAGCATATGTTGTAAATAACTCCTTTACTAATGTTGTTGAATCAATATTATTCCAGTCTTTTTCTGGTAAATGTAAGTTCCTAGTCTCTATTATCCTTCCCTCTTGTGTTTCATGCAAGTGCTGTATGAATTCCACTAAGTCTTTAGCACTTGACTTTAATGGTCTATACACTCCAACAATTGTTATATGTTCCAGAGTTGTCTTTATTGTCACAGTTACACAGTCTATAGTATTGGTGTTATCATTGAACATGTAATAATCATGTCTTATAACACTGCCATCTGATTTTTTTGTTAGGATGTCTTGTTACAGTAAAAACATTTATACCTTGATAGAACTGTTTTCCAGTCACTAAAGATCTTTCAAAAACAAAATCAATCTTGTGGGAATGTAGCAAGTTTTCCAATAAAAAAAAAAATATTACCAATGCTCCCAGCATTAACAACCATCAGAGATTCGTCAAATGTTGCTATCTGTGAACTGTTAAATATCAGACCTGTCAAAAATTGTCTTGTGTCTGTCAAATATTGCAATATATCTGCTGCAAAAATTCTCTTCCCTGGTCTTGACAAGTACATGTCACCCGGTCTAAATATGTGTACCCAAAATTAGGCTTGGATACACATTTCCATTTTTTAAATGGGTCATTTTTTCATGTAGGTATTTACCTAAAAAAAAAATATTTCATTCACAGTGACCTGATACTCCTTTCTATATAAGATTTGTGAAAAATATATCCTAACACCTTTACAAGCTATGCTATTTCAGAGGGATGTAAGTGCTCTATTAACACTCAGAGAGTCCTGGTGGATGAGATAATTTGTACTGACAAGAATAAACCACATCCATACTTACATACATTAAGGCATTCTGAGGCCTTTCTCACATCCTGTATTTTTGCTCCTGACATATATAACAAAAATCCACTACTTGAACAACGATAAACTATTTAAAATTGCCAACCAGGTCACAATAAGCAATTTAATGAACAAAATGTGGAGCGTAAAATCAGTACGCTTTGCTTAGGACCTCCCACCTTCATCCTTCATCAAACACAAAGAGTGTAGGATATCAATTACAGTATATATATATGAATTATGAAAATCCAATCATTGCAAAATGCATCTCAATTAATTACACACATGTCTAGGAACCCTCAAGAAGTGTATCCACCTACTATTGACATCTTAAAGGTGTATATTTTGCATTGTTTTATTTCATGTTTATGCTACTTATATATTATTTACACATTCTGGATTTGGACCTGGAGATCTGCCATTGTTTTTTATACTTTTTGTTAAAATTACAAAAAAAAAGATGCCCTTCATTTTTCAATTATATGCCCTAGCAAAGCATGTTTGACATCTTTTTTATTATTGGCATATTGGTGTTTTATATATCCGGCATTTTAATTTACGCCGGTTTTTTACGATTATAAAATACCTTGCACAAAACATATGCTGCATAAACTAACAATTTTTTTTTCACAACAATTTGTATCATTCATTTTTATTGATACCCATTAATAAAAAAAGGTTGCATACCTTAATAAATCTACATTGCGCACAAAAAACACATTTAAACATCCATGTTCCCCTATTTGTGTGATTCTTGATCATATTCACCTAGCAGGGTTAATAGAAAATCTGTCATTTTTATCTGATTCTATAGTTATTATTAGTTTCATCTTTCTTATTTTCATTTATTTTGGGACTAATGGCTGAAATAAGCCAATAATAATATTTTCCCAGAATGCCATGACAGCATTGGCAAATGTTCCACCACAAGGCGAGCCCATACACACCTGAATCTATCTTTTTGACAATAGATGTCAAAGATTTATATACTGTGATACCGCAAACTTTAGGCATCGATTGGGTAAGACAGTTTCTAGCTTCCAAGAAGGTCAGTGAAGATATGATTTACTTAATTGAATCTTTACTAGAATTAGTTTTGACAAATAACTTTTTCTATTTTGAAAATAAGTTTCACATCTGGCATAGAATATGGCTCGCTCTCTTGTGGTATTACAGACACATCTGGCGTAGCGATGGGCTCGCCTTGTGGTGGAACATTTGCCAATGCTGTCATGGCATTCTGGGAAAATACTTTGTTGTTCAGAAATGATTTGGTACACTAGGTACCAGGTTGCATTATTTATTGAAGAGATTTCCAAAATGACAAACTTTTTAGAATTCACATATAGAGTAGGAATTGAACAAATCAGTTACTTGGATATCCTACTAATTAATGATAAAGTTAATGGTAGATATAAAAGTTTAATTTTCAGAAAGCAAACATATTGTAATTCTCTGCTACATTTCTCGAGCCACCACCCATTTCATCAATGAATATGTTTCTTTTAGAGGATATCCTTTTAAATTGATTTCAGACATAATAGCTGAGGATTGAGTCATGATCATATTGTAGAATCAAGCGATGAGCTTATTTCAGCCATTAGTCCCAAAATAAATGAAAATAAGAAAGATGAAACTAATAATAACTATAGAATCAGTTTTCCTTAGATTTCAAAAATCAAGGAAATTCTTTTGACAGATTTCTAATTAACCTGCTAGGTGAAGTGCCTAGGATTGAGGGATGACAATTTAAAGACCATATTACAAGATCAAGAATCACACAAATAGGGAACATGGGATGTTTAAATGTGGTTTTTGTGTGCAATGTAGATTCATTAAGGTATGCAACCAAGTTTTGATTAATGGTATCAAGCATAAAATTAATGATCGTTACAATTGTGAAACAAAATTGTAGTTTATGCAGCAACAATATGCCATTAATAAAAAGATGTCAACAATAACACTGGGGCATATATATAAAAAATGAAGGCATTCCTTTAGTTTTGTAATTTTACAAAAGCATTAAATAAATGAACTCCTCTGGCAAATAAATGAAACTTTATCGATTAAACCAGTATTAAAGTTATTGGCATGTAAAATAAGTTATAAAATAAAATTTTGTTTAATTTTAATTTATTTTATTTATATTTTAAATAAGTAACAGAATATATAGTTATAGTATCAATTCATATTGACTTCAACATAAACGTCATTTTTAATATGTAATTGATTTTTAACAAGATGTATAGAATGTGTAAATAATATATCTGTAATTAAGAAGCATAAACATGAAAATAAGTATGTGTATCCCTACACCTTTAAGATGTCAATAGTAGGTGGATACACTTCTTGAGGTTCCTATGACAATGTGTAATTAATTGAGATGCATTTTACAATGATTGGATATTTCAACAATTCATGGATATAAATACTGTTAATTGATATCCTTACACTTGTTTGTCTGATGAAGGTGGGACAAGGTCCTCACTCTACATTTTGTTCATTAAATTGTGACTTTAACTTTCTCCTGACATATATAACACTATTCGATGTTCATTATCTTTTCTGCAAATGTAAATATGATTTCCTCAAATAATTGAATCTCTAGTTACAAGTATATCATTTCTGACAAGAGCTGAAGAATCTCCCACTTCTAATTTAGTAATATCTGCTCCATCAGTTGTTACAAAGGAATGATCTCCATCAACGCAGTCTTATTAAAACTATTGTTTTCATTACTTATTACATTTCAAGCATGCAACTCCCATCCAGCTGACTTTATACATCCACAGCTTCAGCCATGTTATCAACTTCTGTGTTTCTCCTCTTTTTTTCTTACTGTAATGTTCAATCCTTCCATGTTCAGTTTTGATTTCTTCCTTTTCACCTGCCCTGTGTCTCTTTTTTCTACCTTCTCCTTTGGAAAAAAATATGCCTTTTTTGTAGACTGAAGGTTTTCCGATAGGACAATGTTATAATTCCCTGTAATCTGTGTGTTACATAACAGAGCAGTTTCCTTTTTATTATGTATTCTCTCAGCCTTGTAAACATTAATCAGTTTCTTTTTCTTCATTGTTATTTATTGTGAAAGTCTTCCTTTCTTTTTTATTTTATTTTATATGCTCTAAATCCTTAGATTTCTGAATAATTGTATCATGAATTCTAAAGTTATCAGTGGTATCTTGTTTAATAGGGGTTGAGTGATTTTTTGACAGTACATACTTCCTTTCCTAAATGGGTTCTATTTGCACTTTGCCTAATATTATTTATTTCTTTAGTCCAGCCATTAATATATGTATAGTGAAATCATCATCAGTCAATCTGGATTTACTAATAATAATAACAAGCAAATCATCCAACTTTTGTCAAGAAAAACACAGATCAGCAGTTATCTGGTGTTACCTTTAAATATACATAGCATTTATTACACTGTACAGCATATTTCAAAGTCAAAGTAAACGTTATTGTCATTCAGAAATCACACAAGCGCAAAACCTGAACGAAATTCTATGTCTCCAGACAACATACAGACTATTTTCACAGACATTTATACATATAATACCTAGCTATTACATCACAGACATGCAGGTAGACAGACTAATGCTGCACATAATTAGAAACACATTTTAACACTTTTTGACTTGAACACTTACTTGCATGAGACTTTAGTATTGCACAGGTATATTTGTAATAGGTAATAGTTGTGTTTTAGCAAATTATTAATTGTATTAGACAGTGCAGTGGTGCAGCAGTAGTATTTTCACCTCGCAGCAAGAGTTTCTCTGGTTTGATTCTTGGCTGGAGTGTCTTCTGTGTGGAGTCTGCATATCCTCCCTGCATTCACATGGGTTTCCTCCCATGTTAAAAAAGATGTGTCTGGAGCGCTTCTCCCCAGGCCTCTGCTGAAAATTGGCATTGTTCCAAGTCAGACTTTCCCAGTTAAAAATGTTAAATAAATAAATATACTCATTTAAGGAATCCATTTTTAGCTGGAAACAAATAAAGATTGCTAAATGAAAAGGGTAATCGGAATCAATTACCACAGAATTCAAAGTGAAGTCAACTTCTATGAGAAAACTCACACAAACTATAACCAACTAGCTATTTAAATTAAGTACAATGAAGTCATTGCTCTGAACTACTATACCAGTTGTGACAGTCACACAAAAGCTGGATTTCCTTTACATTGCATGCATTAGCTTCTGCTCATTATTGCTCAAAGTTGCACTTCGTTATAACAGTAAAAATTAATAAATCACAAAACAGCACAGGATTGTTTCAGATAATCTCTGGATTGTCATCTTTGCAGTCTGTGAATTTATGGTTGACTATGTCCCTTGAGATGACTAGAATTTGCTTGTCTAAAGCCTATGGGATTATAACAACAAACAATGCAAATTAGTGGTAAAACAAAATATAAATCAAAGTAAATCTTTTTGTCTATAACCTATCATTTTCTTCCTACAAACAATGAAAAATAGAGGTAAAAAATAAAATATAAATCAATAAATCTTCTCTTACCAGGCAGACAAATACAAAATTGTTTCAGATAAGCTTTGGATTCTGGATAAGCTGATTGCCATAGCTCATTGCACAAAAGTTATACATTTCTGAACCACACAGCCATGTTTGAGTTTTGTCATTTGTATATGACATACTGGCACTCATTTGCATATGATGCATAACACACTGTTATTGTACTACCATGGTTGTGTTATGTGTCTCTCAAACGCTGCCTCGTTAGACATTGTTGTTTGGCTTAATGTGGTATGTACACCTCCTAACATAAGAATACTGGACAAATCCAAAAATAATTGAGGGACAATGGATCAAATGTTTAAATATTGCTTTTATAATCTTAGAAAATTATTAGAATAACGGATTTGCATTAGCATGCATTGTCTGTAGGGTTCAAAATCTGAAACTCAAATGTCTGTCATTATTTAGGGCCTTCATTCCTCAATGATTTAACAGAAAGTCACAAGTTTTATGAGGAACAGACCAAAAATATGAGGCAAAAGTCTGGACATTCTGTGAAAATCTGGATAGTTGTAATGTGTGGCAGACTGCCATTAGTTTCTGAATATCCCCAATCCCTTTTTTCCAGCTTGTGGTCTTAAAGAACTGCTGAGAAATCTTGGAAATATAAGAGCACCGTAACTTCACTGCCAATCATTCTGCTGACAGTTGTTCCGCTGTGGTGACACCTAACTTTGATAAGCCGAAAGGAGATGAATATAAACCAAGCAAAGGGTTTGTGGAGTATCAGACCAGTAAAGAAGCTGTATGAAAACACTGGTAGCCATATCCTCTTTTTGTTTAGATTCATTACATGTCTCTATATGTCTGTTGCACAATTTTACAAGGAGTATTTTGAGCATAAGATTCTGGTAGTCCTTGTAGGTTCAAAGCTCAGGGTTTTCTCCTGTAGGGCTTTAATGGCAGCACAGGGAAAGGAACTGACAACTCAAAAAAGAACAAGAAAACAAAGTGAAAAGTAAATGGAGAGTGGGGACTGTAATCTGAGGTGTAAATATATTCAGGTTCATTCAGTGTTGTTTAATTTATTTATTTATTTTTTATTTTTAAAGATTTTAATCTTTATTCACTCATTCGCTTTAAGGGCTTGCATTAATTGGTGAGCTCATATGAGTTCTCTTTTGTATAACTAGTTTTGGAAATAATTACAAAGACAAAATAATTAAGTACAATTCTGAGGTCACATATGTGTTGAGAACACCAAATAGTCCATGAGGAAATAAGTTTTGCACATGTCTTAGGCAAGCATTTGATTTGAGGGTCACTGAAGGACTGGGTTTCTTGTACTTGATCCACACTATCTTGGAATTCCAGATCCAGTAAATTTGTCATTAATATGACTGGTTTGGTTTATGGAGAATGTAGCATGAACTCCAGAAAGCTCTCTCTGTACTCAGAAGAGACTATTCAGAGAAACAAAAAGATTGAGGTAAGGAAAAAGAGAGGCTTTACACTAATAGTTTCATAGTTTAGTACTAGGCTATCTGCCCTGGGGCATTTATAACCCTAGCCATAGTGATGTGGCTTTCACCACGCAATGTAATGGTACAAAAGTGTACAGAATAGATTTAGAATACTGTGCCTCTGTCTAGTAGTGACACAGAGAAGACCCCCTTACATAATAGAATTAGTTTACTGTGCCTTTGTCTAGTAGTGACACAGAGATGACCCCTGGGGTAAACCTACGATCTCCCATCCACTCATCAAGATTTCTCTTGAAGAGAGTCAGTGAGGGGCTCTGCCTAACATGAACTGGGATTCTGTTCCAGAGTATGGGAAGCCTCTGAGTTATGAATCTGTCCCTCCAGCATGTCCTATTCATATTTGTGCTGATGTCCTGTAAGAGGGCAGTATTGGTGAAATCTTAAGGATTCTCTTAAGCTTTCACTGTCATTTAATTTTTGATGACTGATAAACTATGAAACAGTCTCTGTACTCATAAGAGTCTAAGGTCTATAAAAGAGGGCACAGGCATTTTAATTGTAAAGTCTGGATCATATGGAACAACACGATAAAATGTAGAATGTAATCTAAGTAAGCAAGTAGTTTTATGGAAACAAGGCCATTGAAAGAGGTTACCGTACCTCCTAGATATAAAATATAAAAGGAAGAAGTGAAGATTTGATAGTTCACAAATTACTGGATGGATCTGAGGAAGCATCCGAAGTGAAAGTGCTTACACATGCTTTGAATTTTATTTCTATTACGCTATTATTGTTATGTTAATCCTTGATTAGGCTACTTTGAAACTATTAACAAGAACAAAATAAGGTTGATTCATATTCTTATGTACCAAGACCAGCATGAAGACTGAACATTGAAGAGGAGAGGGGCAGGAGATACCAGGAGGGTTCACTCTATAATCTTATTGTATGGTAATTGAAAATATTCAAATAAGGAAGGCTCTGCCTCCACCAATCCAAAATTTCCATTTATTCTGCCTGCCTCAACTGTTCCCTTCCTAAAATTGTTTATAACAAGGTCAAACCCACTGTAAATTCACTAAGTATATCAAAGAAGGACAGACACTAATCCATCCAAGAAATAAACAGTACTTTTGAAAACTACTTTTGGTTGCCTAATTCCTCCAGGAGAGGGTTCTTGTCTACCTAGACATCTCATCTTGAAAGTAGTGTGGTTACTTATCTTAATCCAGACTTTTTTTTTTTTTTACTTTGTTCTGGACTCTAGACCACTAGAGAACATGTTGGATTCTTGAGTCTGCTCACCTGGTGAATCTTTGAGGTTTGTGTGCCAATTTGCTATGAAGGTAACAAGGGTTAAGGTACAACATGGATGGATTGTGGCATGCAGAAAGTTTTCTTGTTCTCTAACGTGGTGGTATTTTGCAAAAATTAAATCACACAGGGAGCAACATCATCATAGACTCCTTGGCATAATCCTTCCCACAAAACTGGTAGGACATATTTTTTATGGCACATGTGGAATGCAAAAATGTGCATGTTTGGTTGAGCATACTGTAGCATTAAATTATTTTGGTTGGGCATGTTAATGCCTGGGACTTTGACACTAGATTTGTTCAGAAACTGAAATCAGGTGTATAATTTGATCTCAGTAGACTTTTGGAAATACCTGTAGTTAGAAAACCCTTGGAAATAATTCCTTTCATAGAGAATGTTAGAGTGCATTTCAACAGCAGACAGACCTGAAATAAACTATATGTGCATATTTAATTATTTGACTTAAACCCCACTGCTCACCTTAGTGTAGGCAATGTCCTGAGCAGTATACAGATTACTGTTACCATACAAGAATGGCAAAATGGACTAAGAAAAGTAAACACTAAGTTTTCAAGTATACATACACAAGTTCGAGTTTATTTACATACTTAGCAGTATTATAGAACATTGAACATGTTAATTGAAAATATACCAAGTGTAAAAACAGTAAAGAAAAAATATATATATATGATTTGGGACATATTATTTCTACATCCTTCCCCTTCATAAAGGAGGTACCTCCACTGAAATATCTAACTTCAGGCTATTGCTATTCTTTCACCCCCCCCCCCCTCTAAAATTCTTGAAAATGTATCCATAAACAGTTAATTCAGTACCTGATTTACAGCAATCTTCTACCACCAGCACAACATGGATTTAGACCTGCACACAGCACAACCACTGCTCTGGATTTAGAGCTGCACACGGCACAACCACTGCTCTGGATTTAGAGCTGCACATGGCACAACCACTGCTCTGGATTTAGAGCTGCACACGGCACAACCACTGCTCTGGATTTAGAGTGGCACACAGCACTACCACTGCTCTGGATTTAGAGTGGCACACGGCACAACCACTGCTCTGGATTTAGAGTGGCACACAGCACAACCATTGCTCTTCTTTCTTTCACACATATAGTAAACAAATCACGTGATACTGGCAACCTTGTATCTTCTCTATTCCTAGATCTCTCCAAGGCTTTTGATACTGTGTCCCACCCTAAACTTTTATCCCAACTCTCTCTACTTGGCTTAACAAACTCTTCCCTACAATGGTTCACTAGTTACCTCTTAGACGGCTATCAGTCAGTCAAGTTGAACTCCAGTCTCTCTACCCATCTACCAATTCATACCGGCGTACATCAAGGCTCCATCCTTGGTCCACTTCTTTTTAACATCTTTATAAACCCTCTCCACACCTCTGCAAGACAAGCTACCCTTATGCAATATGCCGATGATGCTACTGTAATCTGTTCATCAAAGAACCTTGCCCATCTTAAAAACATAACACAGGAAGCTTTTAACACCATCAAATTTTGGCTCACCAATCACCAACTTCTACTGAACCCCCAAAAATGCAACTACTGCTATTCCTACCCATTAAATCCCCCTTCCTAATACTAATTTCTCAATTACTTCTCTAAACAATACTAAAATGTATGTTGTCTCTCACACCAAATTACTTGGCATTACAATTGACTGCAACCTCAAGTGTGATCTGCATATTAACCAATAACTAAGCATGTTGTATAGAGTCAGAAAATTCTTAAATAATTCCTCCAAAGAAGCTCTACACCACTTCATATCTCCTACTGTCACTACTATATGCCTCCCCAATCCTAACCAATCTACACTCATCCCTAAAAACAAAACTCAGTCAATGCTACAATATGATAGCTAGGTTCTCCACTGAACAGCCCCCCCCCAGTTCTCACTCAGAGCCTTACACTGGTTAGAACTCCCCCATCTGTTAACATTCCACCAACTCCTAACTCACAAAATACTGTACTACCCATCTGTTCCACAAGCAATATCAATTTTACTCATATACTGCTCCCCATCACGTGACTTGCAATCTTCTGACAAGTACTTATTGTCTATTTATAAACCATATAAATCTCCTGGAGTTGGTCTGTATTCACATTGTGTCGAAAAGACTTGGAATTCTATTTGTGAATCTATCGGGCTGTTACCCCATTACTCTTCCTTCAGATCTCAGCTAAAAGACTACCTATCCAGCAACTGGCTCTGCCAGTGCCTTATGTTAACATAGTTCTTCATTCAATATGTCACAGCTGATATGTGCTCAGAAATTGTTACGTTCCCTGCCTTAAATCTCTGACCCTTTCTCCTTTCTCTGTATACTTTCAGCAGCTAACCCTTTATTTACCTCTACTTGTTTTTCCTCTCTCTGCACTTTTTCCCATTCTTTCTACAATAACTTCTAGTCCTTTCAGATAAGTACCTGTATTTTACAGCTCACTAAAACTGTATTTGGTTTACCTTTATTGCTTATTAGTTTATATCACAAGACTTTGTTCGGTTTTATTGCTCTGTACCCATTCTGTACTGTATCTGAATTGTAATGTATAACTTGTAGATATATAAATGTGTTTTTCTGGTGATTTTTCTCCCAGGGCATCTGCTGAAAATGGTCTTTTGCCCAGTTGGACTTTCCTGGTAAACAAATGTCAAAATAAATAAATAAATAAATATTACGAGTAAAATGAGAATATCTACAAAACCATCATCTGTACATCTTCCCTCTTCCCCAAGACTGATTCCAGTCCCTTCTCACAAAAATAAAAAATAACATCATAATCTCTTTTCTAAAGTCATGAATATATCCTAATCTTTCCCTACACTCCATCTTCAGATATACTTACAATAACTTTCTTTCCATTTCTTGGTCATTAACAAATTTGAAAATGAGAAACTTCTACAAAAAATTGACTGCTCCTATCATCCCTGCTTCCACACAATTCACCCTGACAGCTTTAGGATTGGTAATAAATGTCTTTACATACCCCTCGTGTTCATCATTAACTAACCCTCACTAGCAATATTCTACCACACATCTTTAAGTATGCTCTCGTCATTACATTTACAAAACTTTCCACCCCTTCCATATCCACTGACTTTCACCCAATCTCTAATCTTTGTCCCCTCACAAAAATTCTTGAAAAAATCATCTACAGATTCTTGATTACATCATCAAATATGAATTTATCAGTCATAGATGTCATGGCTTCTGCTCAAATTATAGCATTATTACTGACATTTTTATTTTATTTTATTTATTTTACATTTGTTGACTGGGATAGTCAGACTGGATACATGTCCATTTTCAGTGGAGGCCCAGGGAGAAAAGCTCTAAGATAAGCAGTTAAGATTACAGATACAATATTTACAGTGGTTACATACCTAACAAGTTATACAAATTCCAAGGTTAATCCCGGGTGTAAGTCAGGATTAAGTAACACAAGTAAGCTAAATTACAGTTTTTAACTCATTCTAGAGGAGAGTTAGTCAGGTTTGATACATTGACGTAGCCAGTTTAGTGTTGTTAAAAATATTGTTTGAGTCTTGTCTTAAATTGACTCAGGGTGGTAAGTAAAGTAATATCAGCTGGGAGAGTGTTCCAGGATCTACCTATAGAGTTGGCAAAGAGAGAGAGTCACTGGCTGAGTTATTAGTTTTGATAGTCTGAACTAGTAGTCTGTTAGAAGATCAAAGAGGTCTAGGATCGCTATAGGGGGTGATAATATTTTTAAGTGCAGGAGTATTGTCCGGATTGTAAAATAGGCTATAATCAGTTGGTTATACTGGATCAAGCTGGGTAATTCTAGCCACCCAAGCTGCTTTAGAGTGATACAATGATGTGTCCTATAAGACAATCCAGTGGCAAATCTGGCAATGTGGTTGTAGCAGATTGAGAGTTTGTTAAGATCTGACTTGTTTAAATTAGAGAGTAAAGGGGATGCGTACAGAAGAGTTGAAAGTAGGTGAGAGCGAGCAATGGCAAATCTAGTAGGAGGGGTTAAGAAGGCTTTTATCCTGTAGAGTGACCCTAGTTTTTTATTGATGGTTTTGATGGATTGATTGACATTTGGGTTAGATTTAAGATTGTTATCTATGATAACACCTAGCAGTTTTGTAGAGGAGTCTGGGGAAATTATTCTGCCATTATTTGATTTTATGGTAAAGGTGAATGTAGTAGACCTATGTGTTGGTGAGAAAAGCAACATTTGTGTTTTTTTGGGATTTAGGATTAGAAGACAACCAGAAAGCCAGTCTTCTATTGTGTTGAAGGTGGTCTGGGTAGCTAACCATAGCTCTGTTGGAGATGTGGCTGAGCAGATCAAGGTGGAGTCGTCAGCATATTGGATACAACTAACTTTTGGGATAACAGTATAAAGTTCGTTAATGAAGATGGAGAACAGAAGGGGCCCTAGTATAGAACCCTGGGGTACATGAAGGGTGTTGGGTAGGAGGTTAGAGAGTTTGTTTTGCCAAAGGACAGCCTGCTGTCTGCCATTCAGATAAGATTGGAACCATTGAAGGGCTTTAGTATCTAGACAGAATGTTTTCAGGGTATGGATTAAAAGTTGGTGATCAACCATATCAAATGGCTTGGAGAGATCTAAGAAGAAGGCAGAGGATATGTTATTATTGTTGTGATTATGGTTTATGGTGTTGAAGAAGGCTAGAAGGGCTAAAGTAGTGCTGTGGTGAGATCGGAAGCCATGCTGGGAGTCTGCCATAAGGTTATTCTGAATTAGGTGGTGCATCAGTTGTCTATGAATAAAATTTTCCATAATCTTTCCAAGTGAAGATAATATAGCTACTGGCCTATAATTGGATAGATCAGTAGAGCTACCTCCTTTGTGAAATGGGATTACATAGGATATTTTCCAGATGGTGGGGATTTTGGCTTCTGCTATAGTTCGATTGATTAGTATCGAGATGGGGTAAGCAATGGCATCAGCTGCTTTTTGTAGATACTTGGCAGGGAGTTGATCAGCAGACAGTGTAGTTGGTTTTAATTTCTTGATCAAGGTACAGATAAGTGAAGTGGCAACTGGTTGGTTTCTAGGGGGTGGTACCCTCAGGGCCAGGGGAGCTGGGAGGTAGTTGGCTAGCTATTAGCTAGGGCTTGAGATGTCTCAATAAAGAATCGGTTAAAGCTCTGTGAGACTTCCTCAGAAGGTTTATCAATGGTGTCTGCAGGGACTGGGGTGGAAGTTTGTCCAGGATGTAATAGTTTATTTAGACCTGCCCAAAACTTCTGAGGGTTATTTTGATTTATTTGCTGTAGATTATAATAGTGTTTTTTTTTGTCTTGTAAAATGGATTTTTTAGTCTCGTTCCTTGCTTGCCTATATTTAATGTGATCTTGGGGGTCTTTAGTAGTATGCCATAATGCCCATGCTTTGTTTCTAAGGGTGATTTTTTGTTTGGACTCTTTGGAAAGCCATGGCGCAGTTTGTGCCTTTGTTCTTATTGAGCGAACAGGTGCATGAAAATCAAGGATCTCAAGGTATTCGTTGTTAAAGTATACAACTGCTGCCTCTAAGGGGATGTGTTTTAGAATTGGCCATTTACATCAGTTTAGCTCTTGTTGGAATTTGGCAGGGTTAAAGTATTTTTTGTTTCTTGCCATTCTGAGTAAGGGTTATTGGGGGTCTATGGCTTTGTGCTTAATTATATACGTAAGAAGGTGATCACTTAGGTCATCAAGGAAGGTCCCAGAGGTGTAAAATTGGGGGTGACTATTTATAAGCACCCAATCAAGTATGCTTTCTTTTTGGTTAGGTTTACCTATCCAGCTAGGGGTGGTTATGATTTGTGTAAATGCATGCAGGTTAACATGGGTGGTTGGGGATTCTGAGGAACAGGTGTTCCAGTCTATGTTAAAATCTCCAAGTAGTAGGGTTTCTTGGGGGTAGTGACATGATAGCCAGTGAAGGGTATCTTCAAGTGTAGATATATTGTTGCCTGGGGGAATGTACATACAGATGATATCGATACATTTATTTTTATTAAGTTGCAATTTGGTGGCAAGAATCTCTAAGTTATTAATTTGAGGTGGTTGTATAGCTTCAATGGTGATGTTCAACACAGATTTATAGAGAACAGCTACCCCATCTCTCTTCCTGGAAGCACGATCCAGCCTGTGCATGTTATACCAAGGTGGGGACACTTTGTACCCTTACAGATCAGATTTACTCCAACATGGAAAAGGGCAAAACTACTGGAGTTACCTTTCTTGAACTCAGTAAAGCCTGTGACACCATTGATCATGCCTTTCTTCTTCAAAAACTTAGTGAGACAGGTTTCTCTAATGACATCCTGCATTAACTTAAGAACTCACTCTCCTAGGATATAATAACACTAATATCACAGTTTTTTTGAACAAAGGCATTCCTTAGGTTCAGTGCCTGGACTACTACTTTTATCCATATTTTTGAATGATCTCCCTTGGCATCTCCCTCGTACAACTGTGTCCTCTACATAGATTATATTGTTCTCCTACATGGTAATAAGTCTTCTTCCTGCCTACAGAATGAACTTTAAGCTGCATTTATTGCTATGTGAAACTGGATCCATAAAAATAAGCTAATAATTAATACAAAAGCTCTCTGATGCTATTTATTACTCAAACAAAAAAGTCCTCAGAATCTTTCACTGTTGCAATGTTTGGTCCCTCCCTTCTTCTCCCCCTCTGCTGTAGCTCTTGCCCATGTCTTTTGCTACCCTTTTTTCCCCAAGGGTGCTCTGGCTTCCTTTCTGTTCTGAACATTTTTTTTTCTGGATGTACATGTTCTACTTTGTCCTTAATGGTATTTTGTTCCTCCTGGTGCAATTTATTTCTGAGCATTTGCATCTGTACCTCACCTTTATGCCTTGCACGAGGAGCATACATGTGACATATTGTGCCTATAAAATCTAAGTTTTCGAATACTGGTCAGATGTTGGGCTATCCTTGGCAGGAGATCCCTTCATTGAAGAGGAGAACATCTATTGTTATGGTAAGATTTTATACAACTGTACTTTCCATCCATTTGTGTTCGTCAAAACCATAATGCTTGGGCATGTCAGATTAACAGTTACTGTATGAGATATAAGCTCTGCATGAGTCTAAAACACTACTGCAGACATATTGCATTTACAGAAAAACCTGCCTCCAGCAAGTACATCACTCTCCAAAATAACATGGCCATCTATTTCCACCAATACTATTTCACTTCTTTTCCGAACACAAAAACGCAGTGGGAAAAAATCTACCACATTGTACATATGTTTTAATAACCACTGCTGACATCGGCAAGACTGGGTATTTCCTATGTACGATTTTGCAGAGTACCTGCAATTTCCTTATGACTATGATAAGTCATGCAGACAGAGACAAATTCCTCTGTCGAAGCAAGTTATATGTTAACTTTTAAAAAAAGGTAGGTGTACTTTTGCTTTCTTTGATTCCAGGGCAGGGAAATTATTTTTTAAGAAGTATAGATTGTTTTTTGCAATGTTATATCTCTCCTTACTATATGCAAGCCTGTGTCTATTGCCATACTTTTCAACTGTCCAGATTTTCACAGAATAAACAATGACATACGTTTCAGTTTCAGACTTCATATCCTTCAGAAAAATGCATGCTAACACAAATCCTGTCATTTTAGCAACTTTCTAAGTTTATAAGAGCAGTATTTAAAATCTGTCCCTATTTGTGTGCCTTTATCTCACCATTATTTTAGGCTTTGTCCAGCTTTCTTGTGCCAAGAGGTATGGCTACTGTTAATGAATGTTCAGCACTGTATATACCTATTCAAACTATGTGCATTCTCTGTTTCTAAATGATGTTTATGTAAACTACTGTAAAGTTTTTTTTCTCTGATGTATGTATACATACCTATATTTTGTATTCTTTTTGATATCATGTAACTGTATTTTATGTATATTTCAAAACTGTTGTTAATTCTGGAGCTTTTCTCCCCAGACCTTTGCTGAAAAAGGATTTTACCCCAGACAGAGTTTCCCACTAAACAAAGGCAAATAAATAAAATAATAACATAAACTAAACAACAGTGTATGGAGAAAAAAAACTAGTTGAGTTAAACTGCAGATGAAGATGTTTATTTTATTTTTCTAAATGAGTGCACCCATTTAAATAACTTTTTGCATTCTTAAAAGAAGGTTTAAAATAATTTTTGGAGTTGTGATGCTTTAGTAATTTGAAAGCAAGAGCTTATTTAACAAAATCATCTTATTTATCTTACATTCAGTAAACATGATGATCACATACATCATCTTCAAGAGCTAATTCAGACAAATATTTATGGCACATTTACCACTAAGAACAATGAATATGAGAGTGATAACATTTTTGTAGAACTCAGTCCTGTAACATGATTTTACAAATGTAACACACTACTTCACATTTGAGTTAATACATCATATCTATCTCCATTTTCATAATGCCAATCCTAATGACTTTAAATTTCACCATCATAATTTCTCTTAACATATACAAGTTGTGATACCCGTGCACTGGCCCAGTAATCAAGGAGCCTCAATCCTCACCACTAACACCAGTGAAGGGAGTCCACATTGAGAAGGATAACAAATACACATACAGTAAAATACAATTTACCTTAAGAGCACACAGAGATCACAGTCAGTCTGGGGCTGGTTTCTCCCTTTCTCTCCAGATCCCCAATAAGACTCCCCACTGCCACAGCTATAGGGTCCAGATATCAGCCTAGTGGTCAAGCTAAAACCTCCTGCACCCTCTCTGTCCAACCAGTGCTTCATGTCCCTACCCAAGTAGCTGAATTACACACACTGAGATATGAGTTATATACAAACACACAGACACTCCTGGTGAAGTCTGGCACAGGTTCTCCAGCTATGCCCGTTCTGCCCAGACTATACGGTAGTACCACTTGCCACCAACCACTAATGTCAGCTACTAATAAGGCCCTTATCAAAGGGTATCCAGTTATTACTGTGCAATATTATTATCCAATTAGTAAGTGTGACCAGAACTTTTTAAGGCTTATAGTATCACTATATACATGCAATGTACTCTAGAGCTGAAATTATCTCTACACAAAACAGCCACAGTTGAAAAGTTTAAAAATATTTAATAATACATAATAAAAACACAAGACAATACTTCTTACTACACAGTGCTAGTCAAGAGTTCAGAGATCACAGGAAAATGCTTAAAATAACATAGCAGAATAGTTCTGACATCAATACAGAAAACAACTAGTCTAATCTTCCTATTTCCTAGCTATTTCAAAGAGAGACACTAAAGTCTAAGCTCCTACTTACATACAGAGCACAGGCAGAATGCTGGTGAGTTGGATGTTCTCAAGACAAATGCAAAATGCTCTCTGAGAAAGTCTTTTAAATTGATAATAGAGCCTGCTGACTCATTTTAGATTACATAATTCTTAACAATTCTCTGGTTCCCAGGCTGACAGAAACTCTACAGTTACATTTCTTAGTAAGCTTGCACCTGGTCAGGTAACAGGGCAATAAATGACATTATACATGTAAATTCTAGCAATTAACTCTGGTCTCAAAACAATAGGAAGAATTCCTTCATGCAGACATCTCGGCTCCGAGTTTTGAGATCAAACAATTATACAGTGCTTGACTTATCAGCTTTCCTCCAGCAGAGTGCAATGTGATTGCATT
This sequence comes from Protopterus annectens, assembly GCF_019279795.1. Lineage (NCBI taxonomy): Eukaryota > Metazoa > Chordata > Ceratodontiformes > Protopteridae > Protopterus > Protopterus annectens. The sequence goes on along the minus strand of NC_056742.1, from coordinate 544,467,854 downwards.
TTTGATGTTCAACATCCAATACAATTTTCTTATTTAAGAGAACAAGCCTGTGGCTTATATTAATACTTACAAATGACAGAATTATTTACAAAATTCTATCTAGCTAGGCTGGCAGCCTTCACATATCTTCACATAAGTGATACGCAAACATTATATAATGCATCTCCACTTGGTATCAGCTAAGTAGATGGATTTATTATTTGGTCAAAGAAGTCACTGCTGGTTGAATGATAATGTGGTTACATGGGGATAAGAAAGTTTTTCCTTTTCCTCACTGTTGTATAATCTTAGAATTGGCTTGCTTAGGCATATGTGGACTAAGATGTACCGGGGGGTCGGTCATCTGCATAAACATCATTTTATTATTGTTTTTATCTTGTTATTAATAGCTAGTGGTTTCACAGAACAATGGGGTAAAGATATTTTCACTTGTCTCCACTTTTGTGTTATCTCTGAGACAGTATATTTAGAGATGTGTAGATGTTGGTTCTGTAGTTCTTATTATGTTGCTCAAGATTCACTTGTTCCAGTTGATTTGGTTAAATTGAAAAAGTCTTGACCAAATCTGTAGTTAGTATGTAAACATACACTCCTTTTTTTCTTAGCCAATATAGTTGGCACAGCCATAGAAAAAATGAATGAGCCACATACTTTCACCTTTAAACATGTTATAGTAAATGTTACTATTACCTACCTCTTTTTCTTAGTGTACAAATTACCCCAACACTCATCTTTTTTTCATTTTCAGTTCTAATACATTATGGAACTAAAGACTTTGGGTGCTATTCATAAAATTGTGTTCCATCAAATAGACTTGGTACACCATTGTTTGGTTTTAGCAACGTCTGTTGTGATTCATAAAAGTAGTAGAAAAATGGGGTAAGACATTTTGTGCCATCTTACCCTAGTACTCAGGTATTGTACTCTATGTCCAGAACACTTATGCAATCACATCCCTCCCTGATGGGGCCCCATTCATAAAAAACAAGCATTGCAGTACTAGCTATTCATCCATATACTATCCAATGGTGCTGACTGGTACCATTGCAATCCCTATCCAGTGGTGCTGACTGGTAGCGTTGCAATCCCTATCCAGTGGTGCTGACTGATAGCATTGCAATCCCTTTCCAATGGTGCTGACTGGTAGTGTTGCAATCCCTATCCAATGGTGTGGACTAGTAGCATTGCAATCCCTGTCTAATGGTGATGACTGGTAACATTGCAATCTCTATCTAATGGAGCTGACTGGTAGCTTGCAGTCCCTATCCAATGGTGCTGACTAGTAGCATTGCAATCTCTATGCAATGGTGCTGACTGGTGGTGTGCAATCCCTGTCCAGTGGTGCTGACTGGTACAGTGCAATCCCTATCCAATGGTGCTAACTGATAGTACTGCAATCCATGTCTAATGGTGCTAACTGGTAGCATTGCAATCCTTATCTAATGTTGCTGACTGGTAGCGTTGCAATCCCTATCCAGTGGTACTGACAGGTAGTGTCGCAATTCCTATCCTGTGGTGCTGACTGGTAGCGTTGCAATCCCTATCCAGTGGTGTTGACTGGTAGCGTTGCAATCCCTAACCAATGGTGCTGACTGGTAGCATTGCAATCCCTATCCAGTGGTCTGACTGGTAGTATGCAATCCCTATCCCATGGTGCTGACTGGTAGCACTACAATCCCTATCCAATGGTGCTAACTGGTGGCATTGCAATCCCTAGCCAATGGTGCTAACTGGTGGCATTGCAATCCCTAGCCAATGGTGCTGTCTGGTAGCAGTGCAATCCCTATCTAGTGGTCTTGACTGGTAGCATTGCAATCCCTAGCTAATGGTGCTGACTGGTAGCATTGCAATCCCTATCCAATGGTGCTGACTGGTAGTGTTGCAATCCCTATCCAATGGTGCTAAATGGTAACAGTGCAATCCCTATCCAATGGTGCTGGCTGGTAGCATGCAATCCTCTTCTCCTGTGAATACATTATTCAGCTAGTAGGACTGAGCAAGATACTAGTGCTCTTACAATATAAAAGTAAAAAGACAACTCCACTGCATGCTGGGAAAAACCCTAACAACAACAGAGTCCCCTGTGATGCAGGCAAACCTGTTATCTCATCTAAACTTGCTCCACCTCCTCCAATGATGGTGGCAAACTTCTGCCAGTGGGATACCACACAGCAACAGATCCCCTCTTTACCACAGTATAAAAATGATGCTATTGTCCACTGTCAGGATTTTAGGAATCACTCCTAGACAAGTTGCAAATCACAGAGTAGTAGTTTTAGGCTGATGCATTATGTCGTACTGTACCTCGGTAATTATGTATAAAATACCTCCCTGAGCAGCTGTTGATTATTGTGTCTTACTGCACAGCACTGCCTGAATCATGAACACAGGAGTGCCTAGTACATTGTGTTGCCATTCAAGGAAATGAGATAGCAGCTGTACACAAATGCCCACTAACCTGATTCTTATCCATGATTTGAGGTAGTGGGAACCTGCATACAAAACACACACTGCAAGATGCTTGCATGAATTGGTACATTACATCTGTGTACCGAAGTACATCTTTAGCATCCCATAATATCTACTAAATAGCCACATGGATTAACAACTTTAAATGAAAAAAAATCTTTAACTTATTCTTAAAGTAATTCAACCATCAACGTGACTTACTCTGAACTGATCTTAATCTTGGTTGAGTGTGTATATATGAATAACAGCTAGTAAGTAATCCTCCATTTGTACTTGACCCCAAACTCTGTTCTCAAATGGAACTTAGCCATTATACCCTAATTATCATCTATCTACAATCAATTAGACTGCATAGATTATGGACCCTTTTTTCACTTTCAAATGAGATGTTACCACAACCATTCTATTACATCCATGCTCCCTTAAAGAACTGCCCTGATCTATCCAACACCATAGCTAACAAGAGATTCAGCAAACCAAAATAATGTTTATTCCAATTCAGTGCTTACTTGGAGACTAAATGCAGTGAATCACAAGTATTTTAACATCATGAAACATCCCCAAAGTTCCTTAAAAATACATAGCTGCCTGGACATGACTGACATCCAGTGGGCATTCATAGAAATTGGATCATAGTCTCACCTTTTATATATACTCAGTCAAGACAAGATTAATAGAGATGACAGTTATGAATACATTATGTCCTCTCTTCAAAAAAAATAAAACACACACAGCCTTCCAACTTACACAAATAAAAAAGTTGGAGGATGAAAACCATAGGTGTCACAGTGAGTATCAATGCCTTCTCAAAGCAAGAGATTCTCCACTTGGATTTTCTGCTGGGTTACTTTCCATGTGCAGTCTACATGTATCTCCTGGGTACATGTGCATTTTCTTTGGGTGTTCTAGTTTCCTCCCAAAGATATGCAGAAGGGTGGTGGTGATCTTTCAAACTGTCCATTGGTGTGCATACAAGCATGCATTCTACAACAGACTGGCACCCTGTGCCCATTGAGTGTCAGAATAGTCTCCTGCAACCCTGCATATAATAAAGCAGATTATTAGAAACATTAATAGACAGATGTAAGGATGAAAATTTTGACCAGTTCACTCTAGATGTATCTTCGTCTTTACTATCCCCGTTAATATGAATATCCTATAATTAAACAGCAGCCATTTCTTAATTTTACTGTTTGCAAATATAAAATAAGTACCCCTAAATGACAGTCACAGGCAGAGTATCTTAAATAAATAAAACTATTGACTTAATATACGACTGCTGGAATTATCAATACAGAATCCACTGTACCCATAGTCAAATTTATACCTGTAAAAGCGCATGAGTAATAGCTTAAATAAAATCTATCTCCAGGTGCAATTCTGGTAAATGTATTCTTTATTTCATGGCTGTGTTATATCTATAAGAAGTGACACAGTAGTTTTTATTCAGTGATGAAAAAATGGCCCCTATAAATAAATCAGTCATCTTAATACAAGACATACTGAATTATCAACACTTCTATTACTAACCAAAACTATACTCAGGCATGATTTACATAGGCAATACTGTCAGATGAAAATATAGACAAACAGCTTTAACTAGGAAAAACACAGAACATCCTTACAACTTTTAATGGGCCATGTTTCAGTGGTCCAGAAATATCATGAGTATTGATATATAATGTAAAAAGGGTGGCCGTGGTGGTGCAGCAGTTAGTGTTGCCACCTCACAGTAAGAAGTTCTCCGGTTCGATCCTTGGCTGGGGTGCCTTCTGTGCAGAGTCTGCATGTCCTCCCTGTGGTCACATAAGTTTCCTCCCACATCCCAAAGAGGTGGATTGGGCACTCTAAATTGGCCCTAGGGATGAGTGCGTGTGTGTGCCTTCTGTGGAAGGTTGGGCACCAGGCTGGCAACTCGGCACCATAAAACTCCACTGCCAATCATGAGCGGATAGGTGATCCACTGTGGCAACCCCTAAAAGGATAAGCCAAAAGATGAAGATTGACATATAATGTAAAACTTTTCAAACTGTCGATATATAACCAGACTTAGTCAAACTACTTAAACAGAGAAGCCAGCTCAGTCTCTAATTGCAAATATAAACTTCTCGGACTGATCACTTTTTAAAATGTCAGTCATATGGTCTCTACCCTATATATTATAAATTTCAACATTTTAAAAAGTAGATCTTCTGAATCAGATCCCTTGCATACTGTCTGTCAGAACCTCTCATATCAATCTGTTCACTGTATATATATATATATATATATATATATATATATATATATATATGAGTATGTCTCTCTCTCTCTATGTAGATAGTGTATGTGTATATATATATATATATATATATATATATATATATATATATATATGGGTTCAGTTCAGAATTTTGAAAAACCAAAATCCCGAGGTTCAGCATATCGAACTCAGAACCTCAAGATCTTGGAATCTCGAAATTCTGACCCCCCCAAGAAGCAGTCAGCACAACAAAAACATGTTTTTGTAGGGGGCCAAGCTCCCCCTGCACCCCGCACATCCCCTGCTACTTAAATAATACCAACTACGAGATCGCACTACAGCGAGGAGAAGGGAAATCTCATGGTCCACGCTGTATGCCAATCTCCGTTCGGGATTTTGAAATTTTAAAACTTTAGTCATATGAATTTTTAAGTTTTAAGCTTTGAAATTCTGAAGGGACCCATATATATATATATATATATATATATATATATATATATAAACATCCTTAGACCTGGATGCAATGCTATTAGTTATGAGGTGCACAATATAGAAGGCTTTCCTTCCCACAGAGGAAACTTGGTGGTCGAAGTTCAGATTGCTGTCTACCTGTGTTCCTAGAACTTGCACTACTGGGTTTGAGCTTAGGAGGGTGTTGTCAATAATGCAGTACGCATGGAATTCTTGTTTGCCAAAGGGAATAATAATGCACTTTTTTAGACTGTGTCTTTGTTAACATTCATTTGTCTGTGTTAGCCCTTCCTGTAGTATGTTAACATCATTGAGGGACTCAATGATTGCACCCAGTTTGCAATCATCAGCGAACTTGGTAAGCTAGAGGCAGTCTAATTTAGCCTGGACTTCAGAAAAATAGATTCTGATCAGTAAAGGACCTAGAACAGAACCCTATGGTATGCCATTGGTAACGGGTCTACAAGTAGAGGTGGAGTCACCAACTCTGACAGTATATGTTCTGTTGGTGAGCCAATTGGCTACCCATCTAGTGACATAAGGGTTAATCCCTGAGAGAGTTTTTCAGTCATATCTGAATGGGGAATTGTGTCAAAAGCCTTGACCAGGTGAAGATGGGAGGTTTGCACCATCTTGGTCTGTGGTGACTTTCTCAAAGAAGTCCACCAGGTTTAATAAGCATGATTTATCCCTAACAAAGCCAAATTGGGCTGGGTCTAGAGTCTGAAGGTTGCCTATCCTTGTTGGTAAGGTCCATGATGATTCTTCCTATGGGCTTGCAGATAACACTGGTTAAAGTTATGGGTCTGTAGTTCCCAGGTCTGTTGATGGCCCTCTTTGTGCAAGGGAATTATTGTTGCTGTACTCCATTCTGCTGGAACAATGCCATTCTCAGGCTGTGGTTAAAGACAGCACTAAGTGGGTCTGCTAAGTGCTGTTTTAGATTGCTTAATAAGCATCCTGAGATGTTATCTGGTCCCACTGAGGCTATGTTTTTGGACTTTGAGAGCACAGATAAGACCTGATTTCTGGAGATACTAGTCAGAGGACTGGTGTCAGGTATGCTTTGGCTTGTGGCTGGTGGGGCCAGGAGGGTGAAGTTTGCACCAAGTCTGTCAGCTAGCAGTTTGGCAATTTCCTCTGGTGCAGTATGAGTAGTACCATCTATTATCAGTTCTTCACAAAGCTGGGCATTCCCTTTTAGATTTTGGATGTAATTAAAGAATGCCTTATGATTATCCTTAGCTAGGGACACTATTTTAGCCTCATAATTAGCTTTAGAGGATTTCATGAGATTTCTGATTTGCTTGTTAAAGTTGAGGAGGGAATTCTTCCTCTGCTGAGTCAGTTCTCTCTTATTCTTAGACATCAGTTTCTTCCTCTTGTTATATAAATTGTTTGTACTTGAGGTCCACCAGAGCGGCTCGTTTCTTCTGGAGGACCTGGTTTTGATCCGGTCAGGTACATCCAAGTCTATACAGTTGCTTAAGTTTTTGTACAGCGCATCTGAGTACACCTCTACAGTGTAGGGGGGTATAAAACTTTTTATACCATCACTTAGTAGTCTGAAGTTAGCTTTGGAAAACTTATTCAGTTTTTTACTTCAGTGGGGGTGTCAGATCCAGTAGTTAATATGAGCAAGACAGTTTTATGGTCCAACCTTACCAGGGAAGGCATCACATGGGGAGGTGCAGTGACTCCCCATGTTGGTGGGTACTATGTCTAGGACATTTGAGCCCCTTGTGGGGGTGCAGACTATCTGTTCCAGAGCATTGGAATTAATAAAGTCCAGGAACCTCTGGGTGAGCATGTTTGCACTTGTATATGTCACCCAGTTGATGGAAGGATAAATTGAAATCATCCATAACTAAGGTTTTGGGGTGTACGGGGAATGATTCTAATACATCCAGGTAGGCGGTGTGCTTTTCTTGGTTCATGGTGGAGTCATATTGCTAAGAATGATGTGGTTTTGCACTTTGCATAGAGTTAATTGGACATGGAGTAGTTTGTGACAGTCATACTGTTTGACCAACCTCAAAGTGTACTTGGCTTTAATGAAGATGGATACCCCTCCGCCTTTGGTTCTTTCATGCTCATTTTGAAGTCTGAATGTGTGCTCTCTGCGGCCTTGAACCATGTCTGAGTGACTGCACAGATGTCAACATCTTCCAGGGTAAGAAGTGCTTCCAGGGAGTGCAGTTTCATGTTTAGACTTTTAACATTAAGCAGCAGAATGTTGAGTTTGCCTCAGCTGGATTTTTTTACATTGAAAATTTAGTTGTTTTGACATTGCAAAGGCAAGCACCTTTGCCAGTAGCTGAAAGCCTAGAGGAGACAGGTGCAGACCATCTCTGGCAAAGCAGTGTGACCTGTCGACCATATCATCCCAGGCTGACAGATACTGTTTCCACCTGGATTGACACTAGAAGCTAAGCCAACTGTTAAAGTTGATCATTTTTTTTGTTTATACTGTGGCATCATCCTGGGAGAAGTTAGAATGCTGCTTAGAGCTAGGGTCATACCTGCCTGGGACACACAGGCTGAGAATTCAGTCATGTCTCTCTTCATATAGTCCACAGAGGTACGTCTCAAATCATTCATCTTTTTTTTTGTTTGTTTTAGATTAACTGTGTTGTAGATCATTTGTCATGTACCCATTTTCGCACACACTTTGTGTTCAGCTTACTTAACCCACTTAGACTACAGTGTTATATAAAGCACATGCACAGTGCTGTTAAACATTACAAAAAACCTTCACAGCTAATTAACACTGGGTGCCTCTGAATTAAGAGGTAAATCACTAGCACAAGGATATAAGTTTCTGTAAATAAATAGAGTGAAATAAAACTTTTTAACAGTAGTTGTATTTTATCTAGTGTCTCAAGTCAGATGTACACAAATAAACAAAGACATCCACTTCTTGCTACACAATTTGAAATGACAAACTACCACCATGTTTGTGGTTAATATATAAATATGGTTGGAGTAGTTAATAATACTGTATGACAGCCAAATCAGAAATACAGTTATTAAGCCAGTTACATAGATAAATAGCCTATCTGGACATTACACGGACTGTTAGTAGCTAGGGAACACATAAACATGCTTCTTTCCCTTCTGTGATCAAATTGTTCCTGTTCCTCTTCTGATCTTCCTGCACTCAAAATGTCACTTACCTTAAAGGGGTGTTATATTTCATTTATTGTGTATCATGGCCTTGTGGTTATGGCATTTCTCTCAATCCATCCATTCCTCAGTTTCCATTGGTGAACATTTGCATTCCATTCAGAAGAAAATGTCTTTAGGGCTGACTGCTAGACAAGTTATTTTATATTTAAATTTCCACCACTTACTTTCATTAATTACCTTGATAATTTGAGATGCATCTACTATAAGTGCTCACGTGCTATTTGCTTGTGATACACTTGCTTGCTGGCACTTAAGTGCTCAACTTCCCCTGACTCAACTTGCCTAAACTATGTAGCTTCCATAGCCTTACCACAACCCAAAACCTAACCCTAAGACTCCTCTCCCTTTCCCTAACCCCAAAACTCCCTACCTTCTCCCTAAACCTAAAACTCCAATCCTGCTCCCTAAACCTAAATTCCTGATTGCTGCCTAACCCTTAAAACCCAACCCCCTCACCCTAAACCTGAAACTTACTTCCCTTATCCTAACCCTAAAGTCCCTCTCCTCCTCCCTAACCCTAAACCCTCTGTTCCCTCCCCACAGCTGCTCACCAAAACTCATATTCGAATTCAAGAGAGAGCTGCGATCCTTCCTCACGGCTGCTTGCCTGAACTCATATCCATGTTTGACCACGAACATTAGCCCACTCAACCTATAAGGTGCTTGAGGCTCTGGCATTGAGACAGCACTTTTCAAGTGCTTGGGAATTGAGTACCTGTAGTGAACCCAAATGAGACTTCTGCTGATGTGTGGAGTAAGAAAATCATGCTCTATAAAAAAAAATTACCTTCCACTATAACTTTCTTTCTTTCTTGGCTTCCTAACTGCCCTAATGCTTGCACCTGAAATAAACCAAATTTATCAGAACTTTACACTGTTTCAGTCCACAGTCTAGTAAGAGCCAACTATAAGTTTTGTCTGTCCCTAGTGACTTCTTATCGAATCTTATCTACAGCTCCATTTTTATTTTAACAAAAGCAAGACAGTCCCCACCCTGCTAACCTTCCAAACTGCCATTCAGGCTTACATTTCTTACTTTTTTTTTTTTGCCATTATCTTAAGCTTTATTTTTATTTTTTAACACATTTATTGACATAATACTTGGAACATAGGCAAACATACATTTCTATAAAATAAAACACACCATGTTAACATGTCCACAGTTACATTATACATTACATATATTCTTTTATACAATTATCATCAATCCAAATTAAATTGCTTAACTTTCCCTTCTCTTAAACCTCACTCCTCCAAAACATTGTTCTGCTTTCCCACAATTTCTATTTTTGTAAATTTCTCTTACTCTTTTCTAAAGATCTCACTTCCAATTCTTTTATCTCTGTTACAATATTCACTACTTCAAATACAGTTTAGACATTAATTTCCATTTTCTAGAAACTGTTTTTTTTTTGGGCAGCCACCACAATTAAACTTAACAAGGTCTTACTATGTCAAGGCAATTCAGATCCTGTGTCCCAGCTCAAAAGAATGATTTCCTTAGTTATACCCATGTTCTCACCCAATATTTCTGACAGAGTACCCTGTCAGGAATTTTAAAGTCTGCCAACTTATTATACTACAGAAACACATGTTCCCAGTTTGTTAACATGGTTTGGTTACTTTTATATAAATATGTTTGCCTATGTCACAATAATTCATTAAAAGTGTTTAAAAAAAAAAACATGTTCCCAGTTACCTTTTTCTTCCCTTTCACACCTCCAGCAGTTTCCATCTACCCGTGTCAAAAGACTTTCTAGTCTGCTTAGGGTGTAAAACTACCTTTGCAAATACTTCCAAGTAAAAATCCTAAATCTTCTAGACTTTGTTGCATATGTAGGAATCATACATATGTCCTCCCATTGTTGCCTTTAGAACTGTTTATCCAGTCTGCCTTCCCATTAACCTTCTCTGATTGATTCCTGTAGTCATTGTGTAATATTTTATATGTCCTACTAATTATCCTTTTTTAACAGCAGCTTCTGTTATAGATTCAACTAAAAACTCTACCAGAGCATGTCTTTCACGTAGTATCCCCTTATCACTTTCTCTTTGCCTGTACTGTAATATCAATCCCTGGTAAGGAAGGCAGTCTTTAGCCTGCAGTCCAAATGTTTTCTAGGTCTCTTCTCATTCTTTTACCTTCCTCTCTCTCCAGTTATGTGTTCCCAATACCTTGGTCCCTTTTCCTACATTTCTTACTCTTGGCTTATCTTCCAGTGTTGTTTAGTATTTACTGTTTGGCCATAAGTTACCACTGCTTTATCTCAAAATGTCTCAAGTACTTTGTTTTAATGTCAACATGCCTTTATATTACTCCTTCAGTGACTCATAGTCATCATCCTTGTAAGTTTCTTCCAGGCTGGTATATTGAGCTAACAACCTTGATATATATCTTACATCATGCACTGCCCCTTCCAATACACTTGAAATACGTTTTACACACAACCTCATAGCTGCCTTCTGACTGTCTTCTTGATTTCTAGATCGGGTCATATCACATAATCATGTCTTACATTTTCTCCAAATCCAAAGCCTTCATAATGATTACAACACTTTACAGTAGAAATATAGTAAAACTCACCCCATTTTAGTAACTTATAACTACATTATCTTATATCACCGCATATGAGGCAACCAAGGGAGGCTTAAATCTACTTAAAGCACCTTGAAATCTCACTCCTGAAATGGCTTATGCTTGAACACTGTTTTCAATGGCCATTTTCCTTTCTGGAACCAATGACACTGTTTTTTATTTAGTAATAGAAGGTTTCTGGTCAAGAAGAGTTTTGATGTGATTGGTACAGTAAACGTTTGGAGTAGCTTGTAGTTGTGGGGGGTGGGGCTTGTACATTCTGAAGTTATATTCCTGAGTGAAAAGGAGGCAGTGTTAATGTAGCAAGCAAAGAACGAAACAGACTTACACTGCCAAGGTCTGATTCAATATATTTATTTCAGTTAAGCCATAACAAGCTTTATTTATTTATTTTTATTTATTTCACATTTGTTAACCAGGTAAGTCCAAATGAGTTTGCAAGCAAACCAATTTTCAGTGGAGACCTGAGAGGAAAAGCCCCAGCAAACATAAGAAAAAATAAAGTGACAATATACAAATGTTAAATAACAATCACAATACAAAATAATTGTAAAAAAGAAAAGGTTATTAACTATTTGCATTGCAGTGATAGTAACCAACCCATTTTCAGTGGAGACACAAGGGGAAAGAGCCCCAGCAAACATAAGCAAATATAAACATACAGGACAAAAACTATTAAAAACAACACTACAAATACAAAATTAATTATAAACAGAAAAACAAAGAAAACATTATGAACATTAAGGATTGCACTGACAGTAGTGGACTAAAATTTACTAAATATGAGAGTAAAATCAAAAAGATAATCGTTCAAAAGAAGGAAATGTATAGACACTGATAGGAAGTGGGGGGGATAGTGTGGAAAATGGGAGGAGGCTGTAGTAGTAGGGCTGACGGTTTAGGAAATTAGTTTAAGCAGAAGTTACTATCAAAGTTAGGAGATGCAACAGGTTATACAGTGGGAGAGACTAAGACTGCGTGTGGTCAAGGCAACAGCATAATTTCAAGTTTAGTAGGTGGGATTTAAGCTCCTTTTTAAAACGGGGAAAGGAAAGGTTGGATCTAATATGGAGAGGGTGTTTGTTCCAATTTAGTGAGGCAGAGTTTTTGTAAAGTAGTTTGCAAATATTCCTTTTGGGTTTATAAACTGAGAGAAGATGCTGATCAGCACTCTGGAGAAGCTGGGGGGGGAGAGTAGGGAGTAACATGGGAGGCAAGAGCAGGGCAGGCAGATAGGTTGTTGACTATGGAAAAGGTAGTGTGGAGTTGCAATTGTAGAAGAAAGTGCGAAAAGTCCAGCCACTAAAATTTGTTTAGTGAGAGGCAGTGATGTGAAGAAAGTGGTTGGCTTAGAATAAATCTGGGAATTTTGTTGTACGTTTGTTCCAGTTTCTGCAATGAGGTAATTTGGATATTGGTAGGGATGGGGGAAGCATATAGAAGACTGGGTAAGAGAAATGTCTGCACAAGAGTGCGTTTAGTGGCAGTATTGAGGAATTTTTTTGTTCCTATACAGTAGTCCAAGTTTTTGGTGTTTTTTTTGATGGTCTGTTGTATGTACAAGTCAAATTTTACTTAGTCATCAATTATTACCCCAAAGAGTTTGTGTGAGGCAGGGTAGATAGTGATTCCATCTAGGGGTGAAAGAGAAAAGTTAGATTTAAGGTGAGCAAGTGTCTGAGTTAGGAAGAGAAGGAGTTGAGTTTTCTTAGGGCTAAGGATTAGTTTATTATTTCTGAGCTATTTTTCAACAGAGATAAAGGAAGTCTGTTAGTGTGTGTAGTTCAGAGATAGTACTGGAGATAGATAAGAGAGTAGAGTCATCTGCGTATTGTACTACAGATGAGAGACTGCAGGATGAATGCAGGCTGCTGGTAAAAATGGTGAAAAGGAGCAGTCCAAGTATCGAGCCTTGGGATACTCCTGTTTGAACAGCAAGGAAGGGTGAGAAAGCCTGCTACCATCTAACAGCTTGTTTTCTGCCAGTAAGGTAGGATTGGAAACAGCCAAGAGTAGAAGGAGAGAGGTTAAGGTCTGAGAGCTTGTTAAGAAGGATGGTCCCACTCCACAAAAGGTGGTGCCACAACGGACCCTGGAAACTATCGCCCTATAAGCATGACTAGCCTGGTCTGTAAAGCTATAGAGCGTATCATCATGAAACTCATAAACAAAGACACTGGGAACCTCCAAACACTGGATCCTACCCAATTCGGCTTTGTTAAGGGCAGATCTTGCCACTTGAACCTGGTTGACTTCTTTGAAACAGTCACCAAGGTCATAGATGAAGGGAAGGTAGTCCACACAGCCTACCTGGACCTCGCAAAAGCCTTCGACACAATACCCCACTTGGGCATTATAAATAAGCTCACCAGCTTAAATATCAACCCCTATGTCACAAGATGGGTTGCAAACTGGCTCAGGGATAGAGCCCACATGGTCAGAATTGCAGGTGCCATGTCAGACTCTAAACCAGTTACAAGTGGCGTCCCACAAGGCTCAGTCCTGGGACCTCTCTTGTTCGGTATATATTTCTCTGAGGTACAGGCTAACATGGGAGGACTATGGTTGACCAAGTTCGCAGATGACTGCAAACAGGGTGCCATAATCGACTTGCCGACTGACACAAGCATCCTCCAAAAGGGTCTCACAGAGATGGATAACTGGTGCCAGAGCCATGGCCTAAAGCTAAATGCCAAAAAGTGCATAGTCATCCCCTTTGGGAAAAACAAAGTGCCCACAAATTACCACATAGGTGGTAATCCATTAAGTACGGAAGAAGTAATTAGGGATTTGGGGACCCAAGTAGATAGCAATCTCTCCTTTGACAATCACGTTGCCAAAGTGGTTAGAAAGACCTTCTATGTAGCCCACCTTATCACGAAAGGGTTCACATCTAGATCAAGAGAGGTCATTGTGTCCCTCTACTCATCACTCATCAGGCCCATAATTGAATACAATGCCCCATTTGGGATGTACCTTACCCGACACCTGCAACAACTGGAAAGACCCCAAAAGTACCTCACCAAGAGGATCAAGGGACTCAAACAGATGCCCTACGCAGTTAGGCTAAAGAAACTCCAGCTCTACTCAGAGGCGATCTGTGCCTGACGTATAAAGCCATGTCCAACCCAGAATTAATGGACATGCTCCACCTCAGGAAATCCAAATCCCTTAGAGCTACACGCTCCAGGGACTTAAACCTCAGCACAGAAATAAATAGGACATGCTGTAGGGAAAGATTCATATCCCAGAGGCTGCCCTCACTCTGGAACAAAATCCCAATCCATGTTAGGCAGAGTCCCTCAATGACCCTCTTCAAGAGAAATCTTGACAAGTGGATGGGAGATCGTAGGTTTACCCCTGGGATCTCTTCTGTGTCCCTACTAGACAGAGGCACAGTAAACTAGCCTCAAAAGGGCTATCTTCTGTGACCTACTATACAGAGGCACAGTCAACTAATCTAAAAGTGTGGCGAAAGCCAAACACACTCTGGCTAGGCTTATAAATGCCCTAGGGCAGATAGCCTAGTATCAACCTATGAACCTATGAATGAGACACAGTGTCGAAGGCTTTAGAGAGAGATCAAGGAATAGACAAGAGATGAGGAGGTTGTTGTCCCTAGCTTCTGCAACTTTTTGACTAAAGGATAGTAAGGCAGTCAAGGTACTGTGTTTAGGGCAGAAACCATGTTACGAGGGGGTGAGGAGATTTTCGTGAATGAGATAGAACAGTAGTTCAGTATGTATACATTTTCCAAGGATCTGAGAGAGTGGTGAGAGAATAGCGATTTGTCTATAGTTAGAGGGTTCAACAGAGTTGCCACCTTTGTGCAGAGGAGTGGTATAGAAGGATTTCCATATTTCTAGTACGGTAGATTCCTGAATGGAGTGGTTGATTAAGATAGATACATGATATGCAATAGAGTCAGCAGCAATTTTCAGAAATTGAGGGGGTGTTTATCAGTGGAGGGAGAGCATGACTTTAGTTTAAGAAGCAGGGATTTGATGTATTTAGTAGAAACAGGTCACAAGGTAAAAGGCTGAGAGACAGAGAAGCATAAAGGTTTAGGGAGAGGTGAGGGTGACACAGAAGAGTTGGGATGAGCAGAGTTACCAAAGGGTAGGAGTTTAGAGATACTGTCTATGAAGTGTTTGTTGAGTAAGTCTGCAGTTTCAGAGGGAGAGTGATAGGGGAAAGGGTTAGGGTTGGTAGGAGAACCAGTGTGGAGCAGGGAGTTGATAGTAATCCAGAAATTTTGGGGGTCATTTGGGTGATAGCTTTGAAATTTACTGAGTGACTTTAAAATACTCTCTGTTGAGACTTAATTACCTTTTACAACATAAATGCTTTAGAGTCTTTTATTGTAGAGCTACTATTGGGCCAGTGTCCTTGCCAAAATGCCCAACTAGCAACCCACCTTCTGTCACCCGCTTCTGCTGCTGAAGATTCTTCAGAAAATCTCTTTTCTCTCCTTAGTCAGTCAGTCTCTTAAATTATTTATAGAGCAATGTAGAACAGTCTAGAAGGTAAGCCAATGTTGTCAATGGAACAAGCTCCACATTCTGGAACTCTCGCAGCAGCACTACACTGCCCATGAAAAAAAGTGTAGAGCAGTTTAGAACAGTTTGGAAAGGTAAGCCTATGGATGGCAAGAATCTATACCACTGTGTGCCCAACATGCATTATACTAACACTTTACACCATATATATATATATATATATATATATACATGCACACACACACACATACATACATATACACAATACATATATATTAATGTTTATACTAACACTTTACAAGAATTAATTTGCTTAAATAAAACTGTTTACTCTAACAATTCCCCCTTTTTTATTTAAAAAAAAAAAAATGAAACCATTTTATTAAAACAGATAAGCAGAACCTCAAAGCTGTATTAACTCTTATATATTTATTAAATGTTTTTGTTACACAAAACTTTATGCATGTAAAAACTATACCAATTAGGGAAAAATGACAATAATTGCAATCAACGTGGTAATGATCCATCTACAAAATCCAGAAAACAGATTATTCATCCATCTAACCACTTTGTATGTATTTAGTGAAACGCTTAGGGATGAAAACCTGGAAACATTTTTCCAAAGGCTCTGACCAGTCTGTACCACCCGTATGTGTAACCCATTCCTCAAAGACCATGTTGTAGAAAATTCCCTTTTTATCATTTCACTGTGGGATTACCTGTGGTAACCAAGATGGTATAAATCAGTCAATGTATTTACTAAATTTTCTTCTTCTGATTTAATATGTGGTGCACTTCTAAGCTGTACCTGCAATTCCTGTACTTATTGCAGTAACTTTGCATTTGCTCTATTGCAATTCTCTTTATGCAAAACTGCATGTACTCTAAACATTCTCTCTGCCCTAATGGCATCCTCTGCCATTTTTAACTGTGCTTTTATGGCAGAGAGTTCATCCTCCCCTTCCTGTACTTTTTCTTGCAAAGATTGTAATGCAGTGTGTAAAATAGTTAGAAGAAAATGTGCCTAAGCTCTGCATCATATTTCTGTTCATTTTCCTTAAAGATTTATGTCACCTTATTTAACTTTCTTACTGTGTCACCTGTTTTCCCTTCAGTTTTACCTGCCTCTGACCATTCCAAAAAATACTTTTCAAATAACAGAGTTAGAATTGGAGCCTGAAAATCATTATATTCCTGAATATCTCTCAATGGTTTAGTTACTGGCATAATTAAAACTGCAACATCTGGTTGAGTTTCTGGTAACTGTATGTTTCCCTGACATTTCTGACAGATAATCTTAAGTATATCAGCACATTCCTGACAGTATAACATAGTGGTACTGTTACACTTTACACACTTAGGTAGTAATTTTGACTTTTGTACATACTGATAAAACATACCACAATCTTAGCAATACATGTAAAATCAACTTTACTGTGTTTAAAAATCTGCATTTTACTCAATTTATATCATACCATTTCATTAAAAAAATCACACACAAAAAAAAAAAAATATATATATATATATATATATATATACACACACACACACATGTAAATGTATACTTAAGTTATGGGGGTGGAGCCTCCCAAGGGGGGTGCCGGGGGACTTGTCCCTGTTAACAGTTTTAAGATAAGTGTTTCTTGTGTTTTTTGTGTTTCTTTTACATGGTCGGATTTCCGAAAATTGATCACATGTTCTTGGCCATATGAAAGTCGACTTTCTGAAAAGTCAACCATTTAAAGAAGAC